>NW_020327460.1:0-45617 GCF_001858045.2 Oreochromis niloticus | reverse complement strand
TCCTCCGAATGCAGCCGACAAATGCGTCCTCCTTTTCCCCGAATTTGAAGGATGGGTCGGTTGTGTCCTTCGTGGCCCACCATATCCCAGAATTCATAGCGCGGCCCAGCCAAACTCCAGTTTCCGGCAATGGCGGCCGCTACTAAGTTTTAAAATTACTTTTATTAATCTTTCTGGGTCACAAAATAAACTTTTAACATATTTTCAGGCGAGAATGTAGCTGTGTAAACTTCAAATATCTGCTTGGTTTATCAAGGTATCGCATATTTGCAAAAGTGCTTTGACGTTTTCGGAGACGTCTGTTACCCACCAGCTCGATAGCTAGCCGAGAGCTCGAGGGTCACTGAAGCTGCTGAGAACTGCACAACTCCCGGCACATCATTTTCAGATCACCGCGGACTTTCGCTACTCAGATTAAACGTAATATATAAGTCACTTAGACAACCTAAAAATGATATTGTTTGGCTTTTTTCAGTGTTTTATTTGTTCGTGAGTAAATCGGTTTGGCTGAGATTAAAGTTATTAGATTAGATTAGATAAAATAAAACTTTATTAATCCCCCGGGTGGGTTCCTCCTTGGTTTTCACACAGCTGAATAAACGTCAAACAGAAAACCAATTAAACAAAAGTGTGAGATGGTCGAGAGTTTACGCCAGTGTCCTTTTATATTTTAGATAGCAAGGAGCAGACGGCTGAGTTTATAGCTGTGTTCCAAAACGTCGGCTGCATCCTTCGGAGGCGGCATTTGAAGGCCGATTACGTCACAGCCAGGCGACGAAGGCTGTCCCAATTCGTCGACTCCTTCGAATGCGGCCGACAAATGCATCCTTCATTTCCCCGAATTTGAAGGATGGGTCGGGTGTGTCCTTCGTGGCCCACCATATCCCAGATTTCATAGCGCGGCCCAGCCAATTTCAGTTTCCAACAATGGCGGCCGCTACTAAGTTTTAAAATTACCCTTATTAATCTTTCTGGGTCACAAAATAAAGTTTTAACACATTTTCAGGCGAGAAAGTAGCTGTGCAAACTTTAAACATCTGCTTGGTTTATCAAGACATCGCATATTTGCAAAAGTGCGCCGACGTTTTTCGGAGACATATGTTACCACCCGCTCGATAGCTAGCCAGGGGGTTCAATGATCACTCGAGCCAGCAAGAGCAGCGGACTCCCGCTTCATCGTTTTCAGACCCTCTTTCGCTACTCAGGTTAAAACATGAGTAGTCACTCGGATAACTTAAAATGTAATTGTTTGGCTTTTTTCTGTGCTTTATTTGTTCTGGAGCAATAGTTTGGCTAAGATCAAAGTTATTAGATTATTAGATTAAATAAACTTATTAATCATCCGGTGGGTTCAAAAGAAAACTGATTAAACAGAAGTGTGAGATGGTCGAGAATTTATGCCAGTGTCCTGTTATATTTTAGATAGCAAGGAGCAGACGGCTGAGTTATTAAACTCCACCGACACAGCGGTGACGCAAATCTGAAGGCTAGACAGTCTCATTTCACAGCCTCGCACTTCCGGCCATCTCGGTCTTCGAAGGACCCGGCCCACGTAGGCCGCGAAGGCGGGTCCTCCGAAGGATGCAGCCTACGTTTTGGACACAGCTGTTTAAACTCCACCGAGACAGCGGTGACGTTAACCAGAAGGCTAGACCGTCCAATTTGTTTGTTTCAGTTCTATGAAGCTTTGAGTATTTTGGATTAGTAGCACTGCTGTGTTTGTGCATCATATGCTGTAACTGTTTATATGCTTTATATTCTGAGGTAAGTTGATCTATAGTGTTACATCATATTCTATAGGATGTTATGTGTTTGTAGACTTTCTGCCCAGTTTGACCCATTTAACAGAAGTCAGCCTGTTTAAGGCTCTGATATCTATTCTGTATGACTTAAAGCAGTTATGACATGGTCTGATTTTCTCACCCAATAAAGGAATATTTCATATATCAGTCCACTCTTCATTCTATCAGAAACAGTTTTCACAGCTCGTACATTTTCCTTTTACACACATATATTATATATATATATATAAGCATTGAGCCAAATTTAGTAAGCCAACATATTGAAAGAACAATGTTTGTCTCTTATATATAATACATCTATATATACACTGTCAGAGGTACTTGTCTTTGAGTGAAGATTTAAGGTGATAGGAAATATAAATAACTGCTACTTGCATCTTTGACCCAGAGTTCAAGCTCATATATATCTATCTCTATCTATCTATCTATATCTATCTGACAATACATATAATATTGTCCATATTATATTAACATTACCACAGTGAGATGACTTTAGTCTCATGAATAACATTAGCTAATTATTATTTACTAACTAATCTTGAAATGTCTGTTCAGTACAGAAATGAAGCCCAACTATCATGTTTTACAGTCCTGTGGTCTCAACTAATCAAAGTGATGTCATGACAAAAATGAATGACCAACAAAACATTTTTTCTCCTTCATTTCTGTCACACAAACATTTTTCGCGGTTAGTATCATGGTTGCTAGGCAACCTGAACAGCGCGACGAAGGCTAGACCGTCCCATTTCACAAGCCTCACACTTCTGCACTTCCCGTACTTGTAGTACGCACCGTACGTAGTACGCGTAGTGTGCGTACTTCAAGCGTGCATACCCTGAATTGGGACACAGCCAATGACATGAAAACTGGACTTTCAAACTAAACAGGAAAACATGGCAAGACACAGGCATGACAGCATTTACCAGGCAGACCAGAACATGACACATAAGACACAATAAACAACAATGGGAACTTTAACACATGGGAACACTGCTGACACACATGAACCTAATGACAGGGCAGAGGAAGGGAAACTAAATACGATGAACAAAGAACATACTGGACTCTTTCAAAGTAAAACAGGAAACATGGAGACGTAGACATGACACACAGGGGAACCTAATAAACCATGAACTAAACATGGCTGAATAACTAGATAACTGAAAAGAAACTGGAATACAGATGAAATAACAAAACAACATGAAACTCAGAAACATTGGGTTGCATGACCCAGGACCATGACACAGAATTCGTTGTCCAAGAGATTGATTGATGACAATCTCTTTGACACATAGATTGGCTGTATGCCATGCTATCACAGATACTCCTGATCTGAACTTTAATCATCATGAAGTATTTTGAGAAACTGATCAGAGATTATTCAAGGGCTTTCACCCACATTTTATATGACTGACTCTCTCACACAGTTTGTAAATTATTATGGATGATTTATCTGCCCAGCAATGTATACATCTCTTAGCAACGACCAGCAGTTTTTATTTTCCTGTTGAATGAGAAAGTGTTTTGTGAAGGCTGTGTGCAGGCAGGAGTGGTAGTAGGGACCCAAGGTGCAGACACTCGGAGGCAAAACTTGAACTCAAACAGCTTTAATGCTAAACTCAAATGTAACATAACTGGATACATCAAAATAAACTTACACCGGAAGACTAACAGAACACACAGCAAGATAAGGGTAGATCGCAACACAGACACAGAGAAACACAGGGCTTAAATACACAGACGGCTCAATCAGGGAATGGGCAACAGGAGGGAAACACAGCTGGGGCAAATCAGGCCTAACGAAACAGGGGAAGCAAAACCAGATACATTAACATAAGACACAGACTTTCAAAGTAAAACAGGAAACATAACACAGACTGAACTAAAGACACAGACACTGACTGGACACGGGGATATAGCAACTAAGGATTACACAGAGACATAAACCATAAGACAGAACTCTAACAAAGAAACCAAAGACTAGAAATTATAAATAATATAATAAACTCAAAACCTCTGGGTCAATGACCCAGGCATCCTAACAGAAAGGAGTTTGATCTAAACTTTAATCTGGTGTAGGAGCTGCTCCCTCAAATTACCACATTGATTCAAAGTGTTGCCTTAAAGTACAGTGTAAATTATTAACATTGAGTATTTAAATGGTAAATGGACTAATTGCTATATTGTGCTTTTTCACTTTCCTGGAGCACTTAAAGCGCTTTATACAGCATGCCTCAATCAACCATTTATAAAAGCACCTTTTTTTCTGTGTTTAGGTGCTTTCTATCTAATATTCAAACACATTGATGTCTGCACTGATCAATGCATTGGAGAGCATCCATTTGATAGGGCTAGTATCTTGTTAGTATCTTGCCCAAGGATCTTTGGCATGCAGACTGGAGCAGCTCCACCCTCAGGAGTAAATGACCTCTACCTCCTGAGCTATACTTGTCATGGTTCTGGTTCATTTTGACCCAGTGTTTGGAGTTTTGTGTTTTTTGTCATGTTGTTTAAGTTCACTTTGTTATTCTTAGGGCTTATTCTATAGTGCCTTGGTTATTCTGTTTAGCTTTCGTTTATTAGATTCCCCTGTGTCTTTACCCTCTGTGTCTCCCTCTGTGTGCCTGTCTTTATTTTATTGTGTCCTTGAGTCTTTGTGCCTTGTTTCCCCTTGTGTTTTATTCCATCACATATCCATGTTTCCCCAAACTGTCATGTTTGTGCTCTCCCTGTGTTCCTTTGCTCCCTCTCACTTGTCTTTACTCCAATCCCGCATCATGTTTCCTGTTTAATTATGAAGGTCCCGTGTTTCCATGTTTGTTCTGTTTAGTTTTGCTTCCCCTGTTTCCTTATGCTATTCGTGTCAGATGTGTTCCTCGTGGATTCTCACTTCCTTGTTATCTGTCTGTGTATTGAGGTCAGCGTCTCCCTCAGTCCTTTGTCACGTCCTCCCTCATGGTTGTGTGTAATTCTCCATGTGTTTCCTTGTGTGTTTAGTTAATTAGGTTTCCCAGTTTAGATTCCTTCATTCAGCAATAAAGCTGTATTTTGAATTTAAGTTTGGTTTCCATGAGTTTGCGTTTGTGTCCTTTTCTGCCTGTACACAACCGATTCATGACAGTAGAGACATGTTATTCAGAGTCAATTAAACATCAATATATGTTAATAGTATGCAGAATATCTTTTGTTCTCCAGAGCATGATTATATTATTTTTACCCGCCAGGTAAAAGTATGGAATCTGGACCTTTTCACAGAATCCTGCAGCGACATTTTCTGCTCAGTGCTTTTATACTGGGATGCTCTGTGACTCTGTTATTTTTGTATTTTAAACCAACTACTAGCTGGCTAAGGGGTCCCGTAGACTCAACAATATTCACAGAACCTTACCTGAACCTTTTCTCTAACAAGATCAATAAAAATGTGACCATTGTGCTGATCTGGATGTGGCCCTTTGGAAGAACGTTCGACCTGAACATTTGTAACTCACTCTTTAATATTGATGGCTGCTTCATCACAGCAGACAAGAATTTCTACAGTAAAGCAAATGGGGTCATCATACATCACCGGAACATTAGAACTGACCTTTCCAATCTCCCACAGTACAAGCGGCCATCATTCCAGAAGTGGATATGGATGAACTCAGAGTCACCGACACACTCATCCCAGCTGCCTGGGTTAGCGAACCTGTTCAACCTGACTCTCAATTATCGTCAGGATGCTGACATTCAAGTGCCGTATGGGTACATCGTACCAGCAGAGAGTCAAGAAAATTTTATACCACCAAAGAAAAACAAGCTGGTCTGCTGGATTGTGAGCAACTGCAACCAGAACCACAAGCGG
The DNA here is from genome assembly GCF_001858045.2 of Oreochromis niloticus. Classification (NCBI taxonomy): domain Eukaryota; kingdom Metazoa; phylum Chordata; class Actinopteri; order Cichliformes; family Cichlidae; genus Oreochromis; species Oreochromis niloticus. The sequence continues at coordinate 39,974 of NW_020327460.1, read as the reverse complement.
GTGAAATATTACAATGAGTTGAGCAAACATGTGGAGATTCAAACATATGGACGAGCCTTTGGGAAGTACATCTCTGACCAAGACTATTTCCCCACCATCACCAGCTGCAAGTTCTATTTGGCGTTTGAGAACTCCATTCATAAGGACTACATTACTGAGAAATTGTACAACCCACTCTTAGTGGGGACAGTGCCAGTGGTTCTTGGCCCACCCAGGCAGAATTATGAGAACTTCATCCAGGGAGATGCCTTCATTCATGTGGAAGACTTCACCTCGCCCCAGACACTGGCAGATTACCTGCTGCTCCTGGACAAGGATGAGGAGATGTACCTCAGGTACTTGAGTGGAGGCAGGACTTTAAAGTAAAAAGGCGTATTTTGGGGCTGAGCATATATGCCTGAGCTGTGATTATTTGCGTAGGCACAAGGAGTACAAAGCATTCAACAACCTTAACAAGTGGTACTGGGGTGGCTAGTGCTTTTTAGTAGAAGGAGGGGCTAGGGTGCATGTGATAGAGCATAATAAAAAAAAAAACAATGTTCTGTGTACTTTACAACTGGCCTACTAACACAAACTAGCTCCTCCCTTTGTCCCTGTGCTGAGATTTCTGAATGAACTGATATTACTTTTCTCTTCATGCCTTCACAAATACACATTCTGTTCTGTGCGTTATTTTGATCGATTTAGAAATTACCATAGTAATAATGGCAGTTAAAATTATCTATCAATAGAGAAAATAAAGAACGTTGTTTTATTTATTTTGCTTTTCTTTTTGTCCATCTTTTATTAAGCTTTAGAGCATTCTCCAAACCAATCATATATTCCTTTTATTAGACAGCTGTGTAGCTGATTATGCAGAAGGAGAGTCCTCATCCTATGCTATCCCTTTTGTCCTGCTCAGGCTCCTAAAAAGTTTGTATGTCTTCCTCTGGGCTCAAACCTTCCTGTTTTACTGTCTGGCCTTCCTCTAATTCCTCTAATCTTCTGTCATACGTTAATGACAATCATCTGTCATACAATGCATGATTACTATTAATGTAATGGGTGATGCCACCTAACATCCCAGGGGTTGGCGTCTCCAGGCCTCAACAGGCGGTGTCCTGCAGGTTTTAGGTATCAACCTGGGTCAACACACCTGAATCACATGATTAGTTCATTACCAGGCCTCTGGGGAACTTCATGACATGCTGAGGAGGTACTTTAGCCATTTAAATCAGCTGTGTTGGATCAAGGATACTTCTAAAACCTGCAGGACACTGACCCTTGAGGCCTGAAGTTGCCCACCCCTGTAACAACCTATTACTATCACTCCGGGTGTGGAGCATGCAGTTTAGTCAAAAAGTTTGACTGTGTAAAGTTACTCATTAAAACAATGTTTTGGGAATTTTGATGTTTCCTTCATGTAACTGTTTTAATGTTCATGAAATAAAAAGAAATGTTACCAGAAATACACACAAAATGAAATGCTTGAATAGTATGCATTTGATGACAAGAGTGGCTGTGCACTGTGACACGTGAAAAATTATAGACAATACAATTGTTGGGTATGAGAGTGCTACAAAGACATATTACCTTGCACTTTGGTAGGAACACACTTCAGTTGAAGAATCTCAAATATTTCAGGATGTAGCAGGCTACTGTGTGGTTTCGGTAAAACCAAAAAAAACTAACTCAAAACACAAAATGCAAGTATACCATTGATGCCCCAGTTTCAAACTGCACAGTGTCTCACTCAGGTCTGCTTCAATAGAGCAAAACAGGCTGTGGTGGGTTTGTTTCTGCTATTGAACAAATAATATTGAGAGTTTGTAAACACAATGTATATTTAGCAGAATCATTTATAAAAGGAGAATTATAAAAGAAATATTTAGGCAGGCCACGTTAGTGCGCACTGGTACTGTGCATTTTTTTGCCATTCATTGGTCGTAAAAGCATTTTATAATATCCTCACAGCTCTACCCTACTTAAATTGGCTTAAGTAAAGTTTAATATAACCATAGTGATGAGAGAATTAAAGAGGAGTCTAACTGTCTGAATGTAGACTTTAGAGATGGAGGGCACCCTCTGGCAGACCAGTCTGTATATGCATACTGAGAGCCGGCCATCATATAAAATCAGTTCACCTCTAATCACCAGAACAAATGTTTGCAATGCCGACTCAACAACACAATGTATAATCTATTTTTCTTTCACACATAATAGGAAAAGGTTTTAAGTAATCTGAATATATTAATGCACAAGAAGGATAAAAGATTGTAGCACCAGTTGCACCAGTTTGCATTCTTCCCATAGATTTAACAAGTTTTGGTGTATCACTGACGTCATTAAAAAAGGCCATGAATTCCCTAGAACCTTTAAAAGCCCTTTGTACAAAATTTTCCAACAGGTAACCTTCACAATGGTGACCAAGTTAGTGTAAACATGTGAGAACAAGAATGAACTATGGTATTCCTTGGCCACATCGTGGTTCAACTTTCACAGTCTTATTAGAAATGTGTGCTATTCAGTAACATTGTGATTGTTATTTATGCATATGTTGGTTGTTGCTGTGGTCTCTCTGTTTTTCTTTTACCTCTCAGCAGTTGTTGAAGCAAATTCTCAGTGTTTTTTCTCTCTCTTACTTTCTCTTCCTATCCATCTTCTTCTCAACTATTTTTCTCTCCCTTTCATTCTGTTAACTTTCTCCCCAACTTCGCTTTCTTTCTTCTTCATCTTTTCTGTCCCCGTGTTGTCCATTGTGGCTGTAATAACTCAAAATAAAAAGTACTATCCATCCATCCATTTGCTTCCACTTATCCTTTTCAGGGTCGCTGGAGCCTATCCCAGCTGTCATAGGGCGAGAGGCGGGGTACACCCTGGACAGGTCGCCAGTCTGTTGCAAGGATAACACGCAGAGACAGACAACCATTCGCACTCACATTAACTCCCGCATTCACACCTATGGGCAATTTAGATTAAGCAATTGACCTATCAACAATTCTGATTGCTACACTGTCGGACAGGACAGGAAGACAAGCAATCGACACTAATGATTGGTTGGAATAATTTGTCTTTTATCACTATATGAGCTCAGCTTGCGCCACATCACTGCTGCTAAATACTTTCTCCATTTTTTTTAAATTAAGGTTGTTAGGTTGAAATAAGGTGTGGGTTTATGGTGTTAAATTGTTCTAAAAATGGTTTATGGTCTTAACCAATTGCAGTTGAATTTATCTAATTCTTTAGAATGAAAAGTTGCAAACAAAAATATAGTCATTTAAGACTAGCAAGAGCAAGCAGTATAGTCAGTATCACTTTCCTCCCCATTACAATGCCCCTGTCAAATGTGTGAGAATATTAGTAGAGTGTAATTATCACACAATTCTCTCTGTTGTCAGACACAGGGCCTAACTATGTTTACCTAAATTTTAAGTCAGACCACTGTTACATTTTCTAAAAGACATAAATGTGGACTAAAAAACAGTTTAAAAGTTGCAGAGACTACAGTACAAGTCATTCTCTAATTATGTGAAATTATTTAAAAAAAATAGCAGCATTTCTTTCTACTTATATTGTTGCTTTAAATGTAAATTCAGTGATAATTTCATTGTATAATATTTGTTATCATCCCAGGACATTACTAAGAGATTTCAGTTGGTGGGGTAAAGCACTCAGGAGCAGCATAACACCCCCTACAACTGAGTGCTGCAGAATACTTCCTGCAGAAAGGCTGAGAACAAGTTATGTTGTCAGTCTCAATGTAGAGAAACATACAATTAAATTAATCTCAATTATTCCTAATGTACAGTCAGGGGACATCCTGGGGATTATAGTAACTTTTGCAGAGGTTTGACTAACAGAGTGATGTACCCACTGTCTATTTTCAGATTAGAGGCACTGTGTAAGCTAGGGCTTTGAAATGTTTTTAACACCACAACATATAGAAAAGGAGCTTCAGCAAAACACACACACTATATTCTTATTCATGATGTATGTTATATATATTGTCTACACTGCACTTTTTCTTTCTTTGTCAATTCAATTTCAACCCTACTGAAAATGGAGCAACAATGACCACAATCAGGAAGTCTGTAGGCCCTCACACAACCAACCAATCACAATCACCACAAAATAGACCACCATGTTTTTGAAAACACATCAGAGCACCTTGAAAGGAAAAAAATAACTTCAACCTGTCTACAGCTGTAGTCAGAGGTTTACATGCACTCATGTTCTTATTTCAGGGTGGAATGATTGCACAGTGTACATCTTTAATAATGGTAAAAAGCAAGAACTAGTATTTTCTTTAATCCACAGCATCAAAAGTGTACATACAGGCTCAAATTTATAAATGCATTCAAATATTTTAATAAGGTTCTACATTGTATTTTAACTCGATATGGACAAGACAATTTATAGTAATAGTCAACTTACTCATTTACCTTTTAAAAACTGTGTAGTTGACAGATCAGCAAATAGCCAAACATGGATCCAAACTGGTGAAATAATGTAGCCAAGACAATCCTCATGTTTGTGTTTAAACTGATTTGGTTCCTAAATGTCAGGCTTTGCAGGATTAAGAACCAAATGGAAAGTTCAAGATAGACTAAGAAAAAGCACGTCTGAGACAAAGTCTGACAAAATAGGTCAGTCTACAGTCAAAGGCAAATAAATCCAAAGCAAGCAGAGAACACACCAGCAGGTTTATCAGACATCACAACATACCACAAAGGGAAGACAGCAGGGTGTTCAGGTAACCGACCTCAGCACAGGAAATCACTCAAAATAACATCACAGAACTAAAGCCATCACAGCAATCAATTGACTTTGAAAAATTAAGAAACTTATGAAAAGTGTTTCTCATTCATGTGGAAAAAGTGCAACGTTTCCACTCCTTTCCAGTCTTTCTGCTCTCATTACTTTCTTTACATATTTTACAAAATATGTCATATTTTGTAAAATATGACAATGACGTTCTGCTACAGCAAACTGTGACACTGAGCGCTTTGCAGTTTACAGCTCCATAGTCATGAAACCATTTCTGTGGCTCTGAGCAGCCGACCATGAACAGCTATATGCAGAGCAAACTCACTGTGGGAATAAAAATGTGGTACTCATGATTTCAAAACATATTCTTCTAAAGTGCTTCAATGAATATCAGTTGAAAATCTAAAAGTCAAGTGGAAAGAATCCAATAAATTTTTAAAACTGTGATTAAAGCAGATAATTTACAATTATGTCCATGAAAAAAAAAAAAGATTTGATAAAACTTCTATAATGGAATAATACAAAAAACACAATTCAAACTAACACAGTTTATGTCTTGAAATGAGCTTTAACAGGGTCCCTCTGCAAAAGCAGGTCCAAAAAATGACAGCATAGTTCTCATTATGTTTTGTTGTGTAATTAATTAACTATCCTGGATAACACTGTTAGTCTGGGACTTTTAAGGTCTAGACTTTGCCCAGCTGCTTGCTTTGCTGTCCTGCATCTCTTTATTGCACAGCTATCATGTTATAAAGCGGCTTTATGTTAAATAGGATAAATGTGTTCTAATGTATATTTAAAGAATTTAGTAGAAGGTTATTTTAGTCAGCTGATCAAATAAGACAAAGTGTGGGTTGTACCACTTCCCTTTTCTGGCCAACTCTGCTGTGAACTATGCCTCATTCTTATCAGCTTTCACAGGACCTCAGGAGAAGCATTACAGAGATGCACTAAGCTAAATTTCAGCAGGAAAAAAAAGAAGAAAAACATGAACTACTACCCACTAAAATCTTTGTTAATGTGTCACTGAGGAAGAAAAGGAAATAAGAGGACACCGCACAAGGAAACTCTGCTCTCAATATAATTCTACAATATTTCAAGTTTGGAAAAAGAAATGTTGAATATTTAAAGTACAAAGCTTATGTAGATGTAGTTCTTTTGTTTAACCAATTTCCACATTTCCACTCATGGTAACCAGTCAATTTTTCCATTAGAATATGCTTCTAAGAATTATTATCTAGAGAAAAAGAAACACGTAAGAATTTTTTATTTGCAAAGTCAGCCACTAGCTGCCGGGCAAATGTGGATCACTGGCTGTCAAGGCCGTAAAGTCGGTAGGTGGAAGTAGACCCAGGTAAAGACAAACACAGAGTGGCAATAAGATTTATTCCTTGTTTTATTGAAAACAAGGAATAAACTATGGCAAGATGCGAGCACCAGGCGGGGAAATCTCTGATGAGGAGACACTGAAACAGAGGGAGAGTATGGTTAGAATCTAAGTGAAGGAGAGCTGCTGGTTACTGATTTGTGACTTACTTGCAGATGGAGGGCATAAGGTTCTGGAGGTGGGTATCTGGGTGAGCGTCTGAGTGATGAGTGAGTAAGTGAGAGGGATTCTAACCTTGTATTCCAGTAATCCAGATGAGTCAGTGGGCAGGAGGACAGGCAGGTGAGAGCAGTTAGTTATTAGAGTCCAGGGGAACGAGTTGTAGAATAAAGCCGGTGATTTGACCGTGGAGACACCGTCCAGAGGAAGGTGCTGCAGATGAGTAATGTGGTGACTTGATGAGATTGCTAAAAGTACAAAGAAATCATGGTAAATACGGCATGATCATAAAAACAAGAAGTTACGAGGCCTGGTTACTTACCATCCTGAGGTAGCTGACGACTAGCGAAAAACAGATGGCAATGCTGATCTTAAGCACTGTCCTGCTGAGTGCTGCAGATGGACAACAGGTAGAGAAGTGTAGGGGCGTTTATCAATATGCGTACTTGTGCGTACTTGCGTTCTCGTGTACTCGTGATACGTCATCAGTCGGAGACCAAGTACTGTTCCAATTCGAAGTACGCATCAAGCCGAGAACGCGAAAAAGTCCCGGATGTGTTCTCGATCCGCCCGTTTTATCGAGCATGCATCGGTGTGGACTTGGGACAGCTATATATCCCAGAATGCATTTCGTCCAAAACTCAACAGCGGACTCCCGGCACATCGTTTTCAACGCCCCCCCCCTCCCGCTCGCGGTCTTCTCACTACTCAGGTTAAAGAAACTCCAGCAGCTGTCTATAGTATTGAGTGTCCACTAGAATAGAAATAAAAGCGTTCTAACATCTCACCTGCTTGTTTTTATTAAGGTATGTACACGTATGTACATGTACACTATTTTTATTAATAGAGGTTTCACTACTGAGGTTAAAAATGATATATAAGTCACTTAGATCACTTCTAAATGTTAATGTTTGGTTTATTTCAGTGTTTTATTTGTTCCTGAGTAAATCGGTTTGGCTGTGATTAAAGTTAAGCTTCATAGCATGTTACTCACAGTTAAATTAGGAGGGGACGGCAGTAAAAACTCCGGACCTGTGACATCATCACGTACGCAGGTGTTCCAATTGTACATATTGCGAGTCCGTGCTCGCGTTCTCAGCGGGTACGTACTCCCGTGCGTTCTCGGCGAGTACGTACTCACCGAGAACGCGAGTACGTACTCGCGTACTTGGGAATTGATAAACGGCCTAGGTGTGGAGACAGGGCTCTGCCCCAAAGGGTGGATGCAGGATGCAGGAGAAACAAAGCAGGAACAGAAAAACACCAGACACTTCCACGGACACTGGCACACACAAATGTAAGATGCAGATGTGAAAAAATTTGAAATATTATCTACTTGAGTTTTTGTTCTTGAAAAACCAAAACAAATGAGGGGAAAAAAATCTGACTAACTGACTTGTGATAAGGGTTTGACTGACATTATGGACCAGCAGATGCAAGAGGAAATGGACTGAAGCTGGGATATATACAGGGCTGAAAATGAATCAGTACATGAAACATTTACTTCAGATAATTATGAATTTATGGATTTGCACATCAGCTGGTTAGATAGCTCAGAAAGTATAAGCTGAGTAAAGAAGATTAATTTTAACATTCACAATTTTAAATTTTTTTATGTTCTGTTTGCATATGTGATATGCAACATTGTGACTTATCAAAGTGAGAACATATGACTAGACTAATCAACTCTTGGGTCACAAAACTTAATTTAATCTTTCTATTATATTTTCTACCAAAGGCGTAATGTTAGATGGGCCAATAAGGCAGTGACCCGGGGTATTTACTTAGCTCTGCAGGTATTTACTTAATCATTTTGCATGCTACTAATTGAAAGAGTGAACAGTTACTGAAAATGTTTGATGGTGGAGGGGCAAGCTGGAAAATATGTTACTTGTACTTTCTTACTTTGGCCTTTGTTATTTGTAGATAATGCCCATGAACAATTTTCAATTTGTCTGTCTTAAAGATGGGGTCATAGGTGCAGCGCCATCATAAATTATGCTCAGCAAGCCAGCGCACAAAGGGTATTGACCAGAAGTTGAAAATGGGAAGCAGGTTGAGTACACTGCCAGGACATTCGATTTGAGCAGTTGTGCAGCAGCTGTGAGGCCCTGTGGTTAATGATGTTCTCTCTTTTGTTTCATGCTTGCATTACAGTTGTACATTGCAGATCCAGGAAGTGTTGACGTTACATGCAAAGCATTATGCAGAAAATTTAACAGAGCAGGCGATGACCACTTTTTAGCCCTATACTGGAAAGGATGTTCAGCATAGCCAGGACATCTTTCTGTTATCTGAATTCAGTTATGATAACAGAACACTGGCAGTTAGGATAAGTTAATGCAGGTTTTCTCCTGCATGTTCACATCAAGGCACATGGCCAGTCATGATTATCACATATTACAATAAAAAAGGGATCCACTGCAAAAAAAAAGAGAGATTTTCAATGCTTCCCTGTCCTTTTATGTGCAATATCTTTGCTTATATTGGTACACTGTAGTCAATGAAAGGGTAGTTTATGAAAGGGTTCCATATAAAATAAAGAAATAACCTGTTTTGCAAATATCTTTATCCTCTTATTATTACTCCTTTGTTGCACTAATTAATCACATCATTTTTGTCCACTTAAAATGTCTCTTTAGAACTCTGAGGTTATTTTGTTGCAATTTCTGATGCCCTCTTGGCCAAATATACTTTTACTGTCAATGACACTTTTTTTGCTCTGATAAATAAATAAAGTTTAGATAAGAGTCAACATGTTGTTCTTCCTCTCCTAACCTAACATGAGGGCGAGAGAGGAGAGATGACAGGCTTAGGAAACGTAGAATGGAACACAAAGATGAAAACAGGACATAAGGGCTCATATAACATACATAAACACAGACACAGAGAGAGACACAGACGGCAAAGTTACAAGGGGAAGATGCTAAGTAATGCAGAAACGAAACAGGGAATATAAGAAACTCAAAACATGAAAGCTAAGACTACTAATGAACCAGAACATAACCCATAAAACAAAGTATGCCAAGAATACAGGAAACACAAGATGCTGGACCAAAAGGATCCAGAATCTTGACGGTTTCTTCCTGTAAAAAGGGAGTTTTTCTTTCCCGCTCTCCCAAAATGCTGGCTCATACATTGGGGTTAGTTAATCCCAGTTGAAAGTACAACGTTATTTTTACTTTTTTTTTTTTTATTGTTTTTATTGCAGCTTCTACCTTGTAAAGTGGATGTTCTCTCCAGCTCTGAATGAATCATTCATGTTAGACAGCTTATTAACCAACAAGTCATTAATATCCTTTTAAATATGGTGAGTCATTTTTTGACAGATACGGAAAACCACTTGGCAGACGATCGGCAGAGCGGCTGATTTTACAAAGGAAGTATAAATGAGAAAAAATGAAAATGTTAACCACAGAGGAAAACACAACAGACCAACAGTAGGGCAGTATTAAAAGCACTGTGTGAGTGCTTGAGCGTTTTGGGTGCTTTGATGAGTTAGACTTGCGTTGAGCTGCTATAATAAAGGTCAGAAAATCCGTCAAAAAAAAAATTCTGACTATGCAAGTTCAAACCTATCAGTATTACAACTCTGCCATTAAGAAAAGATTGAATTTGGAGAGAGGCTGTAAAAGTCTCTTTTTCTGGGGCGTGGTTATGGTGCTGAACTAGGCACACGTATTTTTGTGAGCTCCTGGCGATGTTTCAGTAAGTTCCTGAAAACTGTCCTTTAACTGCGTGAACAGTGATAACTACTGCTTGTAGCGAGTTATTATCGACATTATGCCGGCAAAGAAAGCACAAAATAAAGCTAAAGCACACTCTTCTCCGAGTGAGGAAGACGACGTCTCAGGTGCTAACAATCAAGCTAAATCTGCAGGTGATGCTAGCTCTGGGTGTCTCTTAGACGTGAGTATTGGAATGGCCCACAACTTGGATGTTATTCAAATACTCGACGGGATCAGAAGTGACTTTTCCACAAAAATTGATGTGGTCCTGACAGCGATCCAAGATGTTAAAAGAGACGTGCAGGACTTCTCGATGCGCATGGAGGGGGCAGAGAAGCGCATTAGCAGCGTGGAGGACACCGTTAATTCAGAGAAAGGCAAGACAGAGGCGCTAGTTAAACAAGTGGCTCTCCTCACGAACAAACTCGAGGACCTCGAAAACCGTTCTCGTCGATCCAACCTACGACTAGTTAATATGCCGGAGAAAATAGAAGGAAATGACGCGGTGGCTTTCCTGGAGAAGTGGCTCCCCGAAGCGCTGGGACCAGCGACATTCCCGAGACAACCTCTCATCGAAAGAGCTCACCGGTTGCCTGGCCGGACGCAACCCAATCGACCACCCACACCGAGAGTCCTCATCGTGAAGTTTTTAAACTTCCAAGACAGAGTTCGGGTGATGCGAGCGGCTATGACCAAAGGGAAAGTTATCTGTGGGGGCCAAGAGGTCATGTTCTTCCCGGATCTTTCCACAGATCTTCACCGACGAAGGAGGGGCTTTGACCGGGTAAAACAGCAGCTGAGGTCGATGAACATACGTTACGGATTAATTTACCCAGCGAAGCTACGAGTGTCATCTGATGGACTTACGTATGTCTTTGAGACCCCAGCAGATGTGGAAAAATTCATCCAAGGTTTGCAGAACACAGAGATATAACGGATTATTTATGGGAACTGTCAAATCCTTTACTATCTGCCCATAACAACTGTAATTTGAAATTGTTGGATTTACTGGCCAATATTGCTTATCCTTGCTGTTAAATTTTTTGGGGAGAGTATTTTATTTATTTATTTTTGTGTTTACTTTGGTTTACCATTCCTTCATTCTCCTCAGATGTAATGGGCATTTTATTTACCCCTTATAGATAAATGGCCACGTCTGCTCGTTGTTTGGGCTTTCATTTGTATCTCGGAGTGTTGATTGTTCGCCATACAGTCGGCTCTCCGGGATGAGAGCTATGCTGCAAGAAAGTTTGTAATGATCATTATATGCATACTTGTTCATGTAGAATATATATTTTCGTCAGGAGACGCAACTATCCAGGTGGTTTGGTTTTGTTTGACCATAATGTCAGCTCGGTTCGATTTAGCTGCTCCCTTGTTTACGATGGATCAGCGTGTGCACTTAATTGCACCCCAAGGTCAGGGGGAGGGTGGGGTAAGGCGAGGGGCTGTCTCGCTCAGGTTGACAGCTAAGGGGGTTCATTTATGGCAGATTTTATGTTGTTTGTTTGTGTTTTTGTATTTTTCACAACTTGTTGCTTTTTACTGGTTTACTCCCAACACAACAGTTAGGGATACTGAAAGGTTTACCAACAACCAAAAGATGATACTATGTTGTACAATCTGATGTATTATTAAGAATAGATGACTTCATATAAGAATTTTAAATTTATTTCTTGGAATGTGAGAGGAATGGTAAAAGTGGTTAAACTAAAACAGGTTATTACCAGGCTTAAACAACTTGAGTCATCAATCGCGTTTATCCAAGAGACCCATTTACTCAGAGAGGATCTGGTGAAAGTACATAGGAGATGGCCAGGCAAAGTGCTAGCATCCTGTTGCCCTTCTCATTCGAGAGGGGTTATGGTGTTAATTCATAATTCAGTGCCTTTCCAAGTAAACAACACTATTTATGATAAAGCTGGCAGATTTTTGGTGGTTCAAGGAACTCTCTTGAAAGAAACTTTTAATTTAGTTAATGTTTATGGCCCTAATGATGATAACCCTTCATTTTTTGAGAATTTATTTCTATTGATAGCTACCCTTCCTGGTAAGATAATATTGGCAGGAGACTTAAATTGTACTTTGGACCCGAAGCTTGACCGCTCATCAGGGATAGACACTTCACACTCTCAAACAAGGAAAAAAATACAACAATATTTGAAAGATCTTAACCTTTGTGATCCATGGAGAATTCAAAACCCTAATAAACGAGAATTCTCATGCTATTCAGCAGTATTTAAATCCTACTCCCGAATAGACTATTTTCTAATTTCCTCATCTTTGCTACCCAATATAACTAAGTGTATATATGACAGCATTGTATTGTCAGATCATGCCCCAACCTCACTATTTTACAAGGTAGAACAAGTGAATAGCCGCTCAAACAAGTGGCGCTTACACCCTAAATGGATACATGATTCTGACTTTATAAAATTTGTAGGAGAACATATTGATCTCTACTTCTCAATTAATACAACTCAAACAACTGCAGCCATTAGATGGGAAGCTTTTAAAGCATATATTAGAGGACAAATGATAAGTTTCACCAGCTCTAAATTTAACAAATTTAAACAGACAATGAACGAATTAAATAATAAAATTAGAGAATTAGAGAGAGAAGTTACCATAGATGATTCAACACAGAAAATACAGGAATTATTGACCCTTAAAGCTAAATACGAGGAGCTGTCTATGCTTAAAGCTGAAGATGGTCTAATAAGATTGAAGCAGACGTTTTATGATCAGGGAGAAAAGCCGGGTAAACTGCTAGCTTGGCAGATAAAGAAACTTGAATCTGACAGAGCCATTAATATAATTAGGAACGATCAAGGGGAATTATCTACGGATCCCACAGAAATTAATAACACCTTTGTCTCATATTATAAAACCCTATATAATTCTGACAGTCCACTAGACCTGGTGAACCAAAATACTTTCCTAGATAGATTGGTCTTTCCTTGTATTTCTGAGGGTATGAAGAATGAATTGGAGAGAGAAATAAATTTCAATGACGTTTCTGATGCCATTACGAACATGAGGGGAGGTAAGGCTTCGGGTCCTGACGGGCTTCCGATAGACATTTACAAACTATTTAAAGCAAAATTAATTCCCCCATTATTAGATGTTTATTTGGAATCCTTTAAAACAGGTTGCCTCCCTGCTACATTACGTAGTGCCCTGATCACTCTCATTTTAAAACCAAGCAAAGCGCCAGCCGAAAGCGGTTCTTACAGACCCATATCGCTGTTAAATTCTGACTCCAAAATCATAGCTAAGGCTCTGGCTATGAGGCTGGAGAGGGCTCTTCCAGCCATTATACATGGAGATCAAAATGGTTTCGTTCAAAATCGTCAGGGGTTCCACAACGTGAGGAGAGTTCTCAATATAATCCACAAATGTGAAGAGTCACCTGATACTGCAATACTATCACTCGATGCGGAGAAGGCATTCGATCGAGTTGAATGGCCCTATCTAATTGAGGTGCTTAAGCGTTTTGGATTCGGTGATCACTTCCGTAGATGGGTTGAAATTTTACTTGCTGATTCGGTTGCAATGGTATCTACCAATAATCTCATCTCTCATCCTTTTGAGCTATTTCGAGGCACCAGACAAGGGTCTCCAATTTCACCTCTGCTTTTTGTACTAGCCATGGAACCTTTAGCAATAGCAATTAGATCACATCCCTCAATCCATGGTATTAAGATTGGGGAGACGCTACACAAAACAGCAATGTACGCTGATGATACTATTGTGTTTCTATCACACCTCGCAGAATCAATACCATCTCTCCTGAAGCTATTTGATCAATTTGGCAGTTTCTCTGGGTTCAAAGTGAATAAAGAAAAATCATCCATTATGTTTTTAAATGTAAATGAGAGGATGAAACCAGTTGTGTCCCATCCATTTGTGAATGCCACAGAGGGATTTAAATATTTGGGCATCAGAGTAACCCCAAAGATAAGCGATCTAAGCTCAGCCAATTATGAGCCCATGGTAATAGAGGTGTCGGAAGAGATCACTAGATTAATATCATTGCCTCTTTCTTTACTGGGAAGAATAAACATAGTAAAAATGACTATATTACCTAAATTTCTATATATCTTTCAGTCAATTCCGCTGGCCCCTCCTCCTTCTTTTTTTTCCAAGACCAGAAAGCTCCTCTCTAATTTCATCTGGAACAATAGGAAGCCAAGACTCAGACTCTCCCTCTTGTATTTACCATATGATAGAGGAGGGCTACAATTTCCAAATTTAGAATGGTATTATTGGGCTGCTCAGCTGAGGACCACTATGTTTTGGTTTTCAAACGATATTTTCCTTCCCTGGTTAGAAATTGAAAAAATGTCCTCAAAGGGTTTGTCATTACATAGCTATCTATACTCAGCACCCTTTAAAACTTTAAAGAAAACTACTACTAATCCCTTTGTAAAAAACACTGTTGTTGTTTGGCATGAAGTACAAAAAATGTTGAATGACTCTCCAAGGTTGTCCTGTTTCTCCCCAATTTGGGGAAATGAACTCTTTGCTCCGGCTAAAAATGACTTGGGCTTTAAAGAATGGCTTAACAAGGGCGTTGCGAAATTACAGGACTTATATGAGGAATACTCTCTAATGTCATTCAGTGAATTAAGGGCAAAGTTTAATATTCCACAGAAACACTTCTTTAAGTATTTACAACTTAGAAGTTTTATTCTGGCACACTTAAACAACTCTGTGCATCAACCCCCACTCTCCATCCTAGAAACTCATGTTACAAAAAACTATTTTGGTAAAAGACTGGTGTCCCAGTTTTATAGCATGTTAGTTGAAAACCATAAGGACAACTCTGATAGTAGAAGACGGGAGTGGATTAGTGACTTACAAGAAGATATTTCATCTACTGAATGGAGTAAAATATGTTTAAAAGCACACACTCAAACCATTAACACTCGTTTGAGAATGATACAATTTAACTGGATAATGCGAACATACATATCCCCTGTGCAATTGAATAAATTTGATCCTAATATAATTGATCTATGCTATAAGTGTAATAGTCATCAGGGTACACTATACCACTGCCTGTGGAAATGTGAAGAGATTCAAAAATTTTGGAGCTCAGTGTTACAATATCTCTCTCAGATCACAACTTCCCCTGTACCGCTTTGCCCTAAGTTATGCATTTTAGGCTTGTACCCAGATGACTGTACTCTGTCGTGTGAGGAAAGAAAAATGGTCGATCTTTGTTTGCTACAGGCCAAACGCTGTATTGCATTATGTTGGAAGAATGTTGGTTGCCCCTCTTTTAACCACTGGTTAAACAACTTAACATCGAGTTTAGCTCTTGAGAAACTGACCTATATTGTTAGAAAGAAGGCTTCTGAATTTTACAATATTTGGAAGATATTTCTAGATCTACTGAGGAGTGGGGATTTGGGGGGGGCGGTGGGTGAATAAGATAACTAGATAATGATGAATAATGTCTGAATTGCTGTTGGGAATATACTGTGCAACCTACGTTATGATTTTTTTTTTCTTTTTTTTTCTTTTTTTTTGTTGTTTTTTTTGTTTGTTTTTTTTTAAATTGTATTTATTTGCATTGTTTGCTATTTTAAATTATTTAATTATTCACTTATTTTGAATTTTTTATGATTAACATTTCAATTATTACTATTATTACTACTAGTATTATTATTATTATTATTATTATTATTATTATTATTATTATTATTTTAATACCTGCCATATGTTCATTATATTTTTGTGTTGGATACTGTTGAAAACCAAAAAAAAACAAATAAACATATGTTTAAAAAAAAAAAAAAAAGAAAAGATTGAATTTGATCAATTATAATTGTGTATTTCTTTAAAAAGATTAAAGAGTTTTAGGTTTGTTTTTGTGTTTTTTTTCTCCCAACTGCAGCTTCTTTGGTGCTGAACGGATTGCGAGTAAAGATTAAATATAAACACAGAATTGAAACATTAATTTTAAATAAGGTTAATAAGAACAAATATGTGTTTTGTTCAGGGGCGATTCTAGGATCAGAGCTTTGGGGGTGCTGAGCACCCAGAGAGCTGCCCATCCAGGCAAGGTAAACTTTACACATCAGGATGAGACTTCTTCCCTGTCTCTCTCAGTCCCTGCATCCTTAAATGTCTCCAGTTGTCCCGAGTTCCCTCTGACTGTCTCCTTGGTGCATTTAAACCCCTGTTCCTCATCGTCTGTTGTCTTCATCTCCATTATCAGTCATCATAATTTTACCCTCTCTGTGCAAGTCTGCAAATTTCTTTATTAAATCATAAAATTCATCAAGTCTCTCTGCGCCTGGGTCCTTGTCACAAAACATGACATCACTGTTTTGTACATTTTAAGACAATTTAATCCCCACATTTGTGAAAGAAAAGCAAAACACTTTTGAAAAGTCTGCAACAAAACCATCAAATCTAATAAAGGTTATTTAAATGCTGCTAAAGAAGAATGGATTGGAATTAAAAAAAAAAAAATCCTAACCTTAATTACTGCGGGAGAATAATGATGCTCACAGTGAGTAAAATGTAAACTCAGTGCATTTTTTGGACAGAGATACACTTCAAATTTGTATGTATAATATGATGCAGATACAAAAAAATACACTCCAAAAATAGAGTCCTTGAAATGTACAAAATATTATTAAAAGATTAGAAAAATGGAGACACCTTGCCCTGTGGTACAATGTATGAAAAGATCTTTACTGCAGATGCTACTATGGCTCTGCAGATTTTTTCTTTTCTTTTAACCTATGTGCCTCACCTTGAGGTTGCTAAATCTGTCTATCACATTTTGGTGGTCAAGTCTCTCAAGCATCTCTTTCTCAAATGACCTCACAGCCAGGTGCTGGAGTCTGCTTTGACCCATGGTCCTTCTCAGCCAGGTATGGAGCTGACTCAAGACACTAAAAGACCTTTCACAGCTCCAGCTGCTAACTGGGTTTGTTAGGGCAACCTGAATAACAGTTTTCAGTGTGGGGAAGATCCGATTATCCAGAAGATTGTACAATGTTAACATATCTGGAATTGCACCAGCCTCACTCTTGAGCTTCAAAAAGTTTTTGGCAACCGTGACTTCCTCTGACTGAAGCTCAATATGGTAATGCAGTGCCAGAGCTGACCACCCAGTTTGTTTTGCAGATTCTGTATAGCAGCTTTAATATAGGGACAACACAGCTTCCCGATTGTATCAGTAAAATTAGTTGGTTTTTTTTCTTTGCCAGTTTAACAGTTTCTGTTTGGCCTGTTAGTATTCCCTGTCTGTTTTCTTACCTGGTTCTTCCTGAACTTGTACTTTCTCCTCATGTTCTCCACTTTCCTCTCTCCCTCTTTGGACTGACAATCACACACAGATAGATTGTATTCAATTAGATTTTTTTTTAAACTATTAAGATGACTAATAAAAAAAGTCCTCTCTCAATGTACTTTCAACCAAAAGGCAAATAACCAAACCACATGTACATCTAATAAAGGATATAAATATTGAAACACTGATCCAACATTATCCTTTATTGATGGATCATTTGATCCTACACTTTTACCTGAATGTGGCTCCTGTTTTTGAAAAAACTTCCTCATATCCATTATGAACCTGGCTGTCTCTCTGCGCGCACGCACGCACGCACACACACACACACACACACACACACACACACACACACCAGGAGTTATAAGGTTAATGGGCATCCAGTCAGTTAGCTAGTTAGTACCTTGGGTTCAATATCAGCACATGCACATATGACAAAATAACCAGTTTCTCTCATTACATTTCAAACAGGAAAGTGGTAACAACAGTAGGCTACGGACAATGTCAAGTTTTACATTTTAAATAGGTTGTATAAATTACAATGGGAGCAACAGGACGGTCAAATGTGAATGATTTTACAACAGAGCATGGATTGTAGGGTAGCAAACATAGTCGGGAAACACGTTTTCAACACAGCAGGTTACCTGGGTGTAATGCTTTTCAGCTAAAAAGAAAGATGGTCTGACTTCCACCTAACTATATAAAGAGTAACTGAAGGTTAAATGCAGCTAATATGTCCTGTTTTAAGCCAGGTACTTACACCTCCACTCCGCTGCGTCTCAGCCACTATCGCTGTGGCAGCAACGGTGCTAGAGCCAGAGTAGTAGGGGAGAGCCGACCTGGAACAAACCATTTTGGGAGGGGGGACGGGTCATCTATACTTTTGTTGTTAAAATGTTCCATCTCAATTAAGTACTGTATGCTTTTTATATTTTTAGCAGTGTGTCCCAAAAACAGATAATATTGTCAAAAAAGTAAGAAATCTTTGGGGGTGCTGAAGCACCCCCAAAAATAGGCTAAAATCGCCCCTGGTTTTGTTTTAGGATTCTATATAAAGACTTATAGAACAATGCAATTCAATTTCAAAATGCTTTGAGACCACGAAAACGTCAATGAAGTCTATATTTAATATTGATAGTCATCGAGGAAACACAGAACTTTAAACCAGTGCACAGAGGCTCGAGGAATCTTCCGTGAAAGGTTATGGCTATTTCCTGAAGAACTGATTGGCTGGTGGGCGGTGATTTCATAGCTTTGATCTCTTAACTTGATCATTCACTGCTCCGGAGGAGGTTAGTTCTGCAATATAAATTACAGCTGTGATGTACCCTAGTGAGAAGTGAACGGACTTCCCTTCTGATGAAAGACTGATTACTGATTGGTTATTAAAGATAGGAACGATGAAGAGCTCAGGTATCTCCAACTGCTAAGGTAAACTTACTTAGAAGTCACTTAAAATAAGAATAGCTTTTGTAATTTGTCAGGCTTACGAATGAATATGTAGGACTTTTCCTTTTCAGAGCGCAAAGGTTTGGAAGGGGAGAACGACACAAACGTGATTACCTAGTTTGCAGCAGCAATTCACTGCAACTTTTACTAAATTTAATTCCGTGCGGTTGTGATAAGTGCTGATATGAATGCTCCTTTATGTGGAATTAGATGGAAATGGTTTCAGAAAGAGTGAGTGGATAGCTCAAAGCTGTGAGCGCGGTGTGGAATCTTTGGCTCTCATACGTAGCTCTTGAATCAGTCCTCACTAAGGCCACACATATTTATGTTCCTTAACAACACTGGTATTTGGCGAGACAGCACGAACATAACTGAAACTTGGAACTGACGGGCTTTCCCAGTCCTCAAAAATGAAATCTTTCATTAATTTAACAAAATTATGTTCTGTGTTGTATTTAGAGTATCACCTATTCATGTTTTTTGTTGTACAAATTGTCATGTTTATTCATTCCATTTATTAAATCAATTTAAATAAAAATAATAATAATAATTTTGTGATTAAGAATGTCTTGTTGAAAAGCAGTCCGCTCAGTTTATTTTGCATTATTGCAGCACTCATTATTGTGAAATATAACTTTGTACTCTTTTTTGTTTGTTATTAGTGTGTACTCAACTATGCAACCTTACAAGACAGGTTGATTAAAAAACACAGACAGACAGACAGACACACACACACACACACACACACACACACACACACACAGAAATTATATATTTTAACTAGTCAATCCTAAGACATTGTTTGACACATCGGTCCCAAATTAAAAATCCAAATTCTTTTTGATGGTAAAAAAAGTGAAAGTGAAAGACAAAGTTCCTGGCTTTTATCTAGTTTTTGAGATATCCATGTTGAGATATCTGTTGCCTCAGATTTCAGTGTGTGAACAAACGGCTTGCAGTGGGTCAATGGACCATTTAGCAAGAAATGTTAAATGCCTATTTGAGATCGAACCAGGGCTGGACTGGGACAAAAAATCGGCCTGGGCATTTTGACTAGAGACCGGCCCACCAGGATAGAGATTGAAAATGTGACGTCATTCAGGGGTAAAACCGCAAAGGATTCTGGGAACTTGAGGCAAGAGGTACTAGCGCACGCAGGCTTTCAATTGAACTCAGTTACACAGCGATAAAAAGAAACCCAAAAAATGGCAAGAAGCTGTTGTATTATTAACTGCAATAGCCGGTCGCATGACAGTCACGGGAAGCCGATGGGTAAAGAGATGTTTTTTTTTTATCGGATTACGTCGTTGAAGAGAAATTTTTTAAGCCATGTTTCTGAAGTAAGAGCCGATGGATGGTCTGGATATACCAAATATAACGTCCCAGAACACTCCAGCTCACATGTTAGTCTGCTCCAAGCATTCCCACAAAGGTCAGTGTTTTGTAGTAGTTAATACGTCACTTTTCTTAACATAATTGGTGATATAGGTTACAAGCAAGTCTGGCGCTGAACAGAAATTGTTGCACTATGCTTCTTTGTTTAATGTGCATAAATAGTGAATTGTCCTGACACAATATTGCGTTTCGCTTCTGTTATTACCACGGTACATTGACAAAAACATATACTTTTATTCACAGGATAAAACAGTTGTTTTGTATCACTAATTGTCCAGTGCGATTACAGCATACAATATTATTGTCACTGCTACATTTCTGTAATGCTACCAGAAATTATTTCCACTACTAATTAATTACCGTTGAGCTCAAAGGTCCTATTAATAAATGGTTAACGATTGTGTATTTATGACGACGATTTGTGAGACTGGTAAACTTACCTTTGTTTGTACGATGGTCATTCTACACGGTGCATTTCAAGGTCCTGTACCCATCCGTCGGTAAACTGTACCCGGGCTTGTTGCAGTGACCTGAAGTTACTAAACTTCATGAGTGTATGCACTCACTCCAAGAACCGTATAATTATAAATCTGAGCGTGGTGAAAGTTGGGCAGCGCGCTAACGTCTTTTGTCCACTCTGTGTGCTCTTAAGGGTCTGACCCTTTCACTCCTTTGATTTTTTCCTCGTATCTTTTCTTTGCCTTTTCGTCGAGTCTGTCTTTGTACGGTCCGGCATTGTTCTCCTTTGTTTTGTACATTCCTTTTTTGTGCGGCAAAGAAAAATCAAGAAGGTATTGGAACCGGAGAATGAACGTTTTGCGGTGCTGCAAATGCTTGCATTTGATGCGGTACTTGGATTGTTTTGCCTCGAGTTCCCGGCATGCAATGCGCGAAAGTCACGTGATCTGTCAATCGCTATAGGAAAAACCTTAAATTAAGACCAAGAACACTAGAGGTGAGACATGATCATTAATTAATATTAAAATTAATAAATGACAGATTTAGTGATATTTTCATAAACACCTCCTTTCCTTTTTTTGTTCTCCATTTTCTTTAGTTCGTCTATAAGATTGCTAAACAAGTGGGAGGGTGCATCCGGCCTCCTCGGCTGTAATTGGTCCAGCCCAGAGTCGATCATGACCAATTGGCCAATCCAACACCTTTCATTATATATACCCTTCCTAAAAAAAAAAAAAAAAAAAAAAAAAAAAAAATCCATCGGCCCATAAAAACAAAAAATCGCCAGCGGCCCACCGGGCAAATGCCCGGTATGCCCGATGGCCAGTCCAGCTCTGGATCGAACGACCCACTTTTAACCACTTTTTTTCGGTTTCTATTTTTTCTCATTCTTATTAAAGTTACCTGTTTCCCAGCATGTTCAACAAAATAGTCTGTGTTCTAGTTTTGAAGTGAGGGATGTTTTCTGTGGAGATGGCATGAAAAGTTGCTTGGGACCATGGCACTGTTTCAGAGCTGTTCCCCACGCACCAAAAATAACCAAGTTGGTGCAATCGGATCTCCAGTGAAAGAAAATCCAAATTGAAAGCTAACTTTCGGTGTATTGCCTTGAGCTCGCCGTTTTAGCTTTCTTTTGACCACCACTCGTACGAGGCTCTTCTGGAGTTTTGTCCAGGGGAAATTCGGAGTCTGCAATTTACTTTTCAAATATTTATCCATCTTTGTTGTGGGTCCTGCAACTGCCACGTACCGCACGCATCACTAATTCTTAACTTAACTTAACAAGACCATATTATGCTACCCACTGCCACCCACTGACATGAAAGAGAAATTACTACCAGTCCGTGCATTGAAAGCACAGATGCCCAACAATGATTTTATTACTTGCAGTAATTATTCAATTGTATTTTTTGGACCAATTAATTGAAATTAAATAATTTCCCACGGCACACCTGACGCACATTAGTGCATGGCGTGTACCGCGAAAACCACTGCACTAAACACATCACCTGTTCCAACTGTTAACCCAGAGGTTCCCAAAGTGTGGGGCCCGCAGAGCCATTGCAGGGGGGGGGGGCGTGGTATGAAAAGAAAAAAAAAAGAAAGAAGAAAGCTTGGACACTGCTAGCATAATGGACAGGTTTTTGACGGGGCTCCCACACAAACGCAAAGCAGGAGATGAAGCATCGCCAAATATGTTTCCAAACCAACTTCCATCCAAGTCAAAGACTAGAAAATATGGTGAAGCACATCTTCCCTTTGGCTTCACCTGCACAAGTACCAAGGTAGGTCTCCCCTGCAAAATTAGTTTCCCTGCGTCGGGAGCAGCGCTGGGCTCTTCAAATCACGGACAAACAGTATCCAACATTCTTGATTTTTAGTTCACAAACACTTCTTGTAATAACTAACTACTCCTGACATTTTGGACATGTTAGCTCTTTATACAGTAAAGTTACAGTGGGATACAAATAATATCAGGCTGATCCTGTCATGATTTGTTCCTCCGGTTCAAATCACAGACAAACAGTATCCCACAGCTGTTTTTGTTTTTGAACCCATTTTGCACAGAGAGGCATTTTTTGAAAAATGTATTGATAGCAATGTTGAATATTATTACACAGGAAAAAAAACAACTACACGTAAAATAATCACACCGTGATGCCTCTGCCTTTTTAAAGGGAGGGACCTGTCCATTATGCTAGCAGTGTCCAAGCTTTCTTCTTTTTTATTTCTTTTCATACAGCGCCCCCCCCCCCCCCCCCCCCCCCCCGCAATGGCTCTGCGCCCCCCCCTAGACACTTTGGGAACCTCTGGCCTAAGGGATGAGGTCCAGAACAATAAAAGCCAAAACAAACCTGCCAAAAAACCTACAGCTCACACCCCTAGGCAAGTGCCAATAATAAATTATGAATAATAAATGAACACTGAATTTATGCTTCCTTTCACTACCTTGCATTTTTTCCACCACAAGCATTCTCTTTTTAATATTTGTACATAGGAAAAGAATGTTTAGTAAGCTAATAGGATCAATGTCTTTTCACTGAATGAAACTGCGTACAATGTTGTATTTTTTGTATAATGATAATAAAAAAAATTTGTTTTGATCCTGACCTTGCCTCATGTGATGAGGAGGATCTTGAGAAAGGTGACTGACTGAGGAGCTTGTTAATGATCTAAATACAATTGGGACTACAGTCACAAGAACACCATTGGTAATACATTGTTAAATGACTTGCAGTACCTGCTCAAGAAGGCACATGTACAGGCTTATCCTAAGTTTGCTAGAACACTGAAGGTCGGTCATGAATTTTTTTCCAGCAATGACCCAGACTATACCACCAAGGCAGCAGCACCTTATGGCTATGGAGCAACCGAGCCAGTCTCCAGACCTCCATAATATTTTTTGAGGGAGCTGAAATGTTAATTTCTCTTTAAGTGAGCATATTTACAAATTTTTCAAGAGATCTAATAATTATTTCTCCGACTGTATTTGAACGTTTTCTCTTACATGGATTTCAACATTCAGTAAAATCCATCAGATTGTTGTTGAAAGTTTTTCAATTTTTTTTCTTTTTGAGCATGGATTGAAGGTATTGCTTTACACACAGTGCAGTGTAAATTATTAACAGTATTTAAATAGGCTATAAAATCTTGTTCAGTGTCAAGTAGATATTATTAAATTGTGACATCTGCAAAATCTAACAGGATTAGATGCCCAGCTTGATCTCATCTCCAGAGCATGAGTTTGTTGTTTTGTAATTTTCCCCCTTTGATTTTCCCTTTTTAGGAAAGATCATGGAAACTGGACCTTTTCACAGAATCCTGCGACCGATTCTGCTCAGTGCTTTTATACTGGGATGCTCTGTGACTCTGTTTTTTTTGTATTTTAAACCAACTACTAGCTGGTTACCAGGTCCCCTAGAGTCATCAATATTAACAGAATCTGACCTGAACCTTTTCTCTAACAAGATCAATAAAAATGTGACCATTGTGCTGATCTGGATGTGGCCCTTTGGAAGAACATTCAACCTGAACATTTGTAGCTCACTCTTTAATATTGATGGCTGCTTCATCACAGCAGACAAGAATTTCTACAGTAAAGCAAATGGGGTCATCATACATCACCGAGACATTAGAACTGACCTTTCCAATCTCCCACAGTACAAGCGGCCATCATTCCAGAAGTGGATATGGATGAATGCAGAGTCACCGTCACACTCATCCCAGCTGACTGGGTTAGAGAACCTGTTCAACCTGACTCTCAATTATCGTCAGGATGCTGACATTCAAGTGCCTTATGGGTACATCGTACCAGCAGAGAGTCAAGAAAATTTTATACCACCAAAGAAAAACAAGCTGATCTGCTGGATTGTGAGCAACTGGAACCAGAACCACAAGCGGGTGAAATATTACAATGAGTTGAGCAAACATGTGGAGATTCAAACATATGGACGAGCCTTTGGGAAGTACATCTCTGACCAAGACTATTTCCCCACCATCACCAGCTGCAAGTTCTATTTGGCGTTTGAGAACTCCATTCACAAGGACTACATTACTGAGAAATTGTACAACCCACTCTTAGTGGGGACAGTGCCAGTGGTTCTTGGCCCACCCAGGCAGAATTATGAGAACTTCATCCAGGGAGATGCCTTCATTCATGTGGAAGACTTCACCTCGCCCCAGACACTGGCAGATTACCTGCTGCTCCTGGACAAGGATGAGGAGATGTACCTCAGGTACTTTGAGTGGAGGCGGGACTTTAAAGTAAAAAAGGCGTATTTTGGGGCTGAGCATATATGCCTGAGCTGTGATTATTTGCGTAGGCACAAGGAGTACAAAGCATTCAACAACCTTAACAAGTGGTACTGGGGTGGCTAGTGCTTTTTAGTAGAAGGAGGGGCTAGGGTGCATGTGATAGAGCATAATAAAAAAAAAAACAATGTTCTGTGTACTTTACAACTGGCCTACTAACACAAACTAGCTCCTCCCTTTGTCCCTGTGCTGAGATTTCTGAATGAACTGATATTACTTTTCTCTTCATGCCTTCACAAATACACATTCTGTTCTGTGCGTTATTTTGATCGATTTAGAAATTACCATAGTAATAATGGCAGTTAAAATTATCTATCAATAGAGAAAATAAAGAACGTTGTTTTATTTATTTTGCTTTTCTTTTTGTCCATCTTTTATTAAGCTTTAGAGCATTCTCCAAACCAATCATATATTCCTTTTATTAGACAGCTGTGTAGCTGATTATGCAGAAGGAGAGTCCTCATCCTATGCTATCCCTTTTGTCCCTGCTCAGGCTCCTAAAAAGTTTGTATGTCTTAACAAGTGGTACTGGGGTGGCTAGTGCTTTTTAGTAGAAGGAGGGGCTAGGGTGCATGTGATAAAGCAGGATGATGATTGAAATAAATAAATAAATAATAATAATAATAATAATAATAATAATAATAATAATAATAAAGTATTGTAAATACTAGTAATACTTATACTTATGAAATAGAGTACCATGTTACAATAAGACTCCCCTTCTACATGGCTAATAAGCAGTTTATAAATATGTTATTATTTACTCTGTATACACTTTATAAATCATTTATAACTGTTTATTATGCATGAATTAAGGTTGAGAAAGAGAAAATCCTGACCAGTTTCTTGCCAGATCTGTTAAGATATATATTTCATCAAGAGTTCCTATATTAAACATTTCAGACACTTGTAAACATTTTTAGCATATAATATAGCACTTTGTCAATGCATTACAAATATCCACAGTTATCAAAGGGAGCCTTGTTGTAAAGTGTAAAACATGTCACTATTTATTATACCTAGACCTAAATTACAATCAGTGCTTGAAATAACATGTAATTACCATCAAAAATGGTAATGTTCTACTGTTCACTGGTTTCACCATGCTTAAGCTATTGTGCAGAGGTCTGGGACAACAACTATAAAACCACATTACATTCACTTTTTACTCTTCAAAAACAGCAATTTGAATCATCCACAATGCAGCTTATAGGGATCATACAAACTCACTATTTTTGCAGTCTGAAATATTGAAAATTGACGATCTAGTGAAATTCCAAACAGCACAAACTCTATTCAAAGCAAAAAATAAAAAAACTGCCAGGTAATATTCAGAGTATGTTTTTTTTGAAAGAAGGAAGTTATAATTTAAGGGCTTTTGTAACTTCAAAACAGGGAAGGTACGTACTACAAGAAAAAACTTTTGTGTTTCTGTGCATGGAGTGAAACTGTGGAACAGTTTGAATATGGAATTAAAGCAATGTCCAAACATAAAACAGTTCAAAAAGAGTTATAAAAATATGATCTTCTCGAACTATAAAGAAAGGGAAAATAATGAAATTAAGTGAATGTCTCTATTTAAAAAAAATTCATGATGTGATATTATAGTATATAGTATATCAGAAATCTGTTCACTATTTTTATTACAAATTATATCAGTAAGGAAGCTGACTAAATATTAACTGATAATTTATGGCAAAAGGGTGGGATTAAATAAGTGTTTACTTCTTCCCACTCCCTTTCAACATGTAAATTAATCAGAATGGTAGCAATATTGAAATGTATTGATTTTTGTATAGTTTTTTTCTCTCTCTTATTTTCTTTTCTAAATGTACCTGCATATTGTTTACATGTTTGAAATAAATTAACAATTAACAATTAACAATTATATTTTTGAATAAGCGTCCCAGTGGTCCATCAGCGTGTTGTGATTCGTCAACCAAGACAAGATAACCATTCAAAAACCATGAGGTGTTCCTCCAACAACATCTCAGTACGATTGCCAGTCTATGGACATGTCCTTTGTTGGTCATCCAAGCTCTTTCGATATGTTGTCTATGACTGCCAGATTGAGGACCTACAAACCACCTCCTGTGATTTACCATGTAATGTCTGTACCCCATGTCAGTCAAAACATTCTTGTAGGCTCTCCACTCATCACTGATAATAGCACTGTTGGTGGAATACCTGTTTTCTGGGATTTAATTTCCTTTTGGGATTAAAGTAACTACTAAAAGTTTTAATTGAATTATTTGAATTCTGACTCAAATATTAAAATAATTATAGTAATTAATTACTATAATTAATATATATTTATCAACTGATTGTACTGATTTGTGACAAGAACAATGTAGTTAGTACACTGAAAACACTTGTATTGTTAAAGGCGTCCATGTTCAGATCTGGATTGTTTAAAAAAAAAACTTCCCTCTTGCTACCATCGACTTAGCACACATGGGATTTGCCAGGAGGTTTTTTTTGCCTTTAAAATTTTATTGCAGTGTAAAAAATACACAGTAATAGGTAATTACTGCCAAGTACTGAAACCTGATGCTGCATTGGACAAAAGCACTCACTTGTTATACTATTTTTTGATGACTGTTATAGCCTTAAATCATCATCAGAATTGAGATGCATCATTCAGGTTGTGGAATGACAGGCTATGACAAGAGAGGCAGGTTAAGGAGTGAAATTGGGGGAGCCATTCCATCTTCAGTGTCAAAACTTTCCTCATCCTCAACGAGAGGCATCTCTGCAGTAGCCATGAAAGCAGAAGCATCCCCTCACTTTGGAAGAGAAAGTCTGGCAGAACTTAAGTGATCACTCAGGTGGTGACGCACAGAACAGCATCCACATTTTCCATTGGGTCAAATTTGTTTGTTAGCTTAATCATTAATGGCTTTGGTAGATGGCGTAAGCATCTGGTATGTCCCTTGCTACCCTTTACCAGGACCCACCTCTTCCATTTGCAGGGTGTAGAGCAGACTTGGGACTTTGGCTTTCCCCTGAGGACAGGTCACATCTCATCAGCCAGAGCCAGGGGATTGGCTGAGATGACTGGCTCTCCTCCAGAAGTTGCCAAACCGAACTGGGGGACTGTGGTATCGCAGTGAGCACCTGGGAATGAGCACTGAGTAGAAAGGCAGCTGGTGATGTTGCCAAGGCAGGAGACATGTAGGAAAGCCAGGTGCCTTCTTGCGTGGTTGCATAGATGAAAACTCCACTCTTTCCACTAGTACCTAATGCTTGTCACAGTTTTCAGGGTTTTCTATTAGGTTTTAATACCTGGTAGCAGGTACTTTCTTAGTACCTACTCTACCTAGAATCCAAGCAATCCAAGGCAATCCGAAATGTGATGTCAAAAGATTGCATGCCATTGACTGGCTTGTCAGTGGCATCACTGAGTCATGAAACCATGACGAAAATCACAAAAATCAAAACCGTCATTTTTGAAACCCAGCAACGAGGGAATTGGCTGCACAAAAAAACAACACTGTGGCCCCTGATTCTCACAAAAAGCAACAAACTGAACAGCAAGTATATCATTTTAATGTAAAATTTACTCTGTAATCCGAATCCTCATGTCAATTCAATACAGATTTGTAAGTTCTGACAGTAGTTAACATTTGAGTTTAGAAACTTACAAAAAAAACTTGACTGAAGTAGAAAGGATTTTACTCAAAAATGTTGACGTCAGTCAGGCTTATTGCTGTTAGGTGATGAGTTTGAAGTGGGCAGGCATTAGAGCAGAAAGGTGAGAGCTCAAAGGAGGACATACCAGTTTTTGAAGAGTTGAGCAGGAGGAAGATGAAGGCACCCACCACACATAAGAAACAAGATATGAGTTTGGAATAATTTGTATTTTATTAATTGTCCAATTATTGTTTGATTGCTTACTAAAAACAGAATAATTGTTTGGCATTACAATGTATAGCAAGGAAACATTTCAGCTGAACACAGAATACACATGGGTTTGTGCAAAATGAATACATGTAGACTACATAATCAGCTAAAATTTGATTTCTTTAACTGCTGATTTTATTATTATTATTATTATGAAATATTTGCTAAAAGTGCATTAAACTGTACCTCTCCTTGCTTTATCAGTTTAATTTCAATCCTGCTGAAATTGTGTTGAAACTGTTTTCAACATGAAAATGTTATAACTGAAAACATTCTTGAGCTGAAAAATTTCCTCAGCAAATCTTTGTTCCTGTTATGACTTTATACCCTAGGATCCAGACAGACTGGGTAATTAATATCACCAGTTCTGTAACTTGAGACAGATTCATCAAGATCAGGTAGTCCATCAAATTTACATATGATCTCAGTGTCTCTGATGAGGGGGGAAAAGAATAAAACCATCTGGAAGGAGTGCAACAAGGCTGCCTCAATCAGTCGAACCACGGAAGGCCTGTGTTGATGAGCAGTTTGCTGCCCTTGACTGCAGTTTGTGTCAAGGAAACAAATTCTCACAACTTCAGAGCCATAGCTCATACCGCTCGTCCATAATATATTTTGGGTGTTGTAATTTTGTCCTTGCTCAGGCTTCTCAAAAGCTGGTATATCCTTTTCTGAGCTCACACCTTCCTGTTTTACTGTCTGGCCTTCCTCCACTTCATCTTCTGTCCTGCTTCAATGACAATCATCTGTCGTATAATGCATGATCACTGTTAATGTAATGGGTGATGCCACCTAACAACCCAACTGTAGGTCACTACTACTGCAGGTATAGAGAATGTAGTTTAGTCAAAAAGTTTGACTGTGTAAAGTTACTCGTTAAAACAATGTTTTAGTGATTATGAAGTTTCCTTCATGTAATTGTTTCAATGTTCATGAAATAAAAAGAAATGTTACCAGAAATACACACAAAAATGATGTTATAAAGTAAGAACGCGTTTTTACTACAATGAACAAAAGATTAAAAAATAACATTTTTAAAGCTAGTGGTGGGCCTTTTTTATTTTGTTTATATTACTGTATTGACATGTTGTAAGCTTTTTTTTTCATTTCATAATCATTTAATAAGATACTGATATAAATTAAGCTGTAATTAAGATGTAACAAGGTGAAAGGAGGGCTTTTGAGAGACACAACAAATGCACATACTGCAATTTTACTGCCAGTTAGAAATATATGTTTGTTTTCTGATGGATTAGATGAGAACATTGGTCTGTAAGTCTAAAGCCATCAACATGTTGAAAAGCTGTAGTTTTAATTTGGGTTTGTGCAAATGCAGTTCATTTACTTATCTAATTTTGAAGCAGGGATGACATGAAAAAGTCTTCGCCCTGTCCCCGACCCTCAAGAAAATTTTATGTTTTTACATCCTGTGCTGAAAACTAAGGGTGACTAGTAAGTGAGACTCTAAGTAACACTAAGAAAAATGTAAGAATATTTAAGTCCTTTTTGATTGTGTAGTTGTAGTTGTGATGTGCTGATGGCTAACATTTCTGAGATAAAAAAAAATTGTGCTCCTGTCTTTTTAAGGTCTTTGCAAAAGAAGAAGGGTAATTCTGCAAATGAACAGTTTAACAGTAAAAACTGACATTTCAGTAACAGCGAAACCAAATGCATTGGGGAAGCTTTCAGTTCTTTAAAAGAAAACAGTTTTGTTTTACATTGACTTTATATTGACATATTTGCTGTGAGTTTAAACAGGCCAAGGAATTAAACCTTGGTATAGGTTTTAAATAATGGTTATCATCAAGTCTGTTTATGAAAATAATTATTTGATGGAACAGTGAAATCAAAATAATAATACAAGTTAAGTTTTATTCAAATGCATGGTTGTTTAACATTGCAAGTTTAGTGTATTGAGTCATAAACTGTTGAACTAATTGTAAGCTATGTAAATGATTTAATTCAGTTTACAATGGCTTCATATTCAGTTTCTTTTTTAAGACGCTTAAAAAAAATCTGTCATCAAAGGAGGAATGGAGGAGTGGTCTGAGGAAAAAGACAACCCCCTCTCATAAGAACTGCTTACAATCTTAACAGAAACTAAAAGAAAAGAGCTAAATTGTATGTGACCATCTCAAAATGCATCTCCTTATGCTGACCATTGGGGTTGTGTTGTTCCCTAAATGTAAGTAAATTTTAATTAAATCTTTAACAAAAATGCTTTTCTTTCAAATAAATGAATAAATAAATAATCCTTATAGAAATCTAGACCAGGTGGCATCACTTCCTCTTCCCCTTACAACACAGCGTGGTATTTTGTGTAACTTAATATGTGTAGCTCAATTAATTTCAAGCTAATTTCATTTACTTATGTCATACTGCAACCTCCATGCGCTTTATTAGAGCACACCTGTTCTGTAAGTCACCTGTAAATTATGTTTACAGAGGGCTATTCATTTGTTGTGTCACTAGCAGTATGACCTGCGGTTCTTCAGTTCTTAACCAGTGTGCAAAATTTTTGGTTAGCACCTCGTTTAGCACCTAGATGCAATTAATACGTGTAATTAATATAGCTTGTTTGTAGCTTTGCAGGAAGAGAATGCCATTACATTTGTATAAATGACCTCCCCACACATTAGAACTGTGTGCAGGTCACTTTGAGCAGAGAATCTTATCACAATATCTTTCCATTCATTTCACAATTTTTGATAATAGCATGTTCAAAGGTTAGCTGTTAGCAGAGACGGGTCTTCCAGCGGAATCTGCATGAATACTGAAGATACTTATTATCTAGATGGAGGAATAATCACACGTGGGGCATCGGCTTTTACCGGAACATTCACACCAATGTGACTTTGTTTATTGAACTCTCGAGTATACTCCACATCATAACAGGAAGCATCCTTTCAAAATAAAATCAGATCAGATGACAATGAGGGCATACCTATTAACTAGCTCAACACCCCCACTTGCACTCATATTGTCAGCTTTACATGCATTCCAAAAGAAACAGTTTCTTTTTCTTTACTATTTGTTTACACTCCAAACATATATTTCTCAAACTTCAATAACTTGCCCTTTGTTGCTGGCTTTGTCATAACATCGGCCACCATCAGACCTGTCGAACAATATTCCAATATCAAATTTCCAGCATTAACTGTTGATCTTACAAAATGATACTTGATATCGATATGCTTACACCTCTGTCTGTTAACAGGATTCTTTGCCAATGCAATAGTCCCTTGATTGTCCTCAAAAGCTTTGGTGGTCCCTTTTGATGCTCATACATGCTTTGCAACAGTTGTGTCAAGTACAAATATTCTTGTGTTGTTGCTGCCAAAGCTATGTACTCTGCTTCACAAGTTGACAAGGCAACAGTTGGCTGCTTCTTTGTTCACCGTGACACCAAAGTACCTTTTTCATTCAGGCTTATGCAGTAACCTGTAGTTACTCCTGTCAGTCACATCTGCAGCCCAGTCTGAGTCACTGTGACCATGTACTCTCAAATCTTTGTCACTTTTCCTATAGCACAATGTCTTGTCTTTTGATTGTTTCAAATACCTTAGAGCATGTTTCACAGTTGTCCAATGTTCCAAAGTTGGTTCTTTGAAGTGCTGTGACAGCTTACTTACAACAAAACTCAAATCTGGTCGTGTGCAAGAGGTCAAGTAATAAGGCTGCCTACTGCCTCTCTGTACATTCTGACATTGTTCATTTTCTCAGCATCATCATTGTTGTTCAACTTTTGTTCACAAGGAGTTGATCTTGGTTTACAGTCTTGCATTTGAAATCTTTCCAGTATGTTTTCTACATATCTCTCTTGTGACATTTTTACACAATCTTTGGTTTGCTCAAAATCAATACCAAGAAAATGTTTGAGTTTCCCCATATCTTTCATTTTGAACCTTGCAGTTAGCATTCCCTTCACAGTTTTCAAAACACTTTCATCACTGGCTGCAATAATAATATCATGAACCCATATGATCATGATCACTTTGTCTTTTCTTGTTTTCCTTGTGTAAACACAATGATCTACAGGACTCTGCATGAAACCGTTCTCTATCAAATAGTCATGTAATGTCCTGTTCCAGTTTCGGCCTGACTGTTTAAGCCCATAAAGTGACTTTTCCAGCTTATAGACCAGTTTCTCATCTGTTTTTCCTTTTACTTCATAGCCTTCCGGCTGCTCAACGTAAACTTCAAAGTCTATTGGTGCATGCAAGTATGCAGTTTTTACATCCATCTGATGCAAAATCAGGTTTTCTTGTATCGCACACTGCATCAATACTCTTATACTTGTCAGGTTAGCAGTCGGAGAAAAAGTTTTGTCATAGTCTATCCCAAAGCACTGGTTGTAACCTTTAGCTACGTACCGTGCTTTATATTTTTCTGATCCATCACCACTGTTTTTCTTCACATATACCCATCTACCCCCCACTGCTTTCTTTCCCTCAGGTAAGCTTGTTAGGGTAAAGGTGTTCTCTTTTAAGGATTGCATTTCTTCATCTATAGCTGCTTTCCATTCTTTAGAGTTGGGTGACTTTACAGCTTCACTGAATGTCACGGGTGAGTTACTTATCAGTCTGTAACAGTAGTCTATGTTAGTCAGCACTTGATCATCAATGTCTTCTCCTGACTCATATTCATTTAGATAATCTGGTTTCTTTCTTGTTCTAGAATGATACCTTCTGGAGTTTTCAGTCTCATCACTAAGTGGCGTCTGACTGTTCACTTCTGGTTGGTTGTCAGTACCTGGTTCCTGTGAACTGGTACTGGGGCTTTCCCTGTTCACGTTTGGTCTCTCCCTCACCTTTATGTCCTCATCCTCAGATGTCGTATCAGTTTGTGTTTGCTTTTCCTCATTGTGTTTGGTTACAAACTTAACCAGCCTAAACTTTTGCACTTTAGCGCTGTCTGGGAAATAAACCTTGTATGCTGGACTGTTTTTGTCATAGCCTACAAAAATCCCTTTTGTACACCTAGAATTGAGCTTCCCCTTATCTTGCTTGTAAGCATAACACTCACACCCAAACTTTTGCATTCTGGATAGATTAGGCTTCCGCCCAGTCAGCAAAAAGTAAGGTGTCTGTCCTGTCCGGTTGTTAAAGCACCTGTTTCTCACAATAGCCGCTGTTTGAACTGCATATGTCCATAATTCCTTTGGTACGGTACTCTCAATAAGCATGCACCTTCCCATATCAAAAAGTGTTCTCCAGCCACGTTCTGCTGTACCATTCTGGTGAGGGGAATATGGGGCTGAAGTTTCATGTCTTATTCCATGTTTGTTTAACAATGCCTGATAACTCTTTGCCATGAACTCTGTGCCATTGTCTGACCTGATACACTTTACCTTCCCGTGTGGGGCTGTATCGGCCAAAAAGATTTCAGTTGCTTGCACTGTTTCACTTTTGTTTTTGAGAAAATATACAAATACTGCACCGGAAAAATCATCGGTAAACAATAACGCATATCTGTGTCCATCTCGTGATTCTGGATCTATCGGCCCTGCTAGATCCGCATGTACCACCTCGAGAGGTTTCTCGGCTCTTCTGTCAGGGTTTCTATTCCTAGTCTGGACAAATTTTCCCTGGATACACACCTCACAGTTCAAACTTTGACTGTCTGTTTTCCCCTTGATTTTCATACCTTCAACCACATTTTGTAACTTCAGAATGTCACTATGATTGCAATGTCCCAAAATTTCGTGCCATGTCTGCACATCAAAACAATTATTACACTTATCATACTCACTTACAGTTTCAAGGTAATAAAGTCTGTTGTGCTCATGGATGTAGAACTTTGTACCGTCTCTGTGTTGAAGGACGTTCCTTCCTTTCTTAAAGATGATAGTAGCTCCATTCGCAGTGGCCGCTCTCACAGAGAAGATATTCTGTGGAAATGAGGAAATGTATAGAGCGTCTTTCAGTGTTGTTTTACACTGTCTCCCTCTGCTGTCAATCAAGCACACCTCTGCATCTCCTCTGCCTTCAGCCACTCCTTTACACCTGGTGCCATCAGCTAATTCCACTCAGTGTGTTCCCGGCTGGAAGTCGTCATTAGATTTCTTGAATGCTGTTTTATCGTTCAGGCTGTGTGATGTTGCACCAGTATCCACCATCAGGCCTTTGGTCCTGATGTCCTGTGGCTTTTGAGGTTCCGCATAGTCATCGCTCATCCAGAAGACATAGGTGCTCTCTGCGTTGCCGCCCTCCTCCGAGGCTGTGCACGCTTCATCATTCCGTTGTTGTCTCCTGCAAGTCGACTCTCAATGGGTCTTGCTTCTACAGTGACACTTAAAACAGACTATGTCTGACATGTCTCGCCTGTAATCTAGACCTTGTAATCTAAGATGTCCCAAAAATTTTGTCTCCCACAATTCATAATTCTTCTCATCTCCATCAAAAACCAACCTTGCCCATCGGCCACTGGGTTCACCGGCATGCTTACTCATGGTGCTAACTTAGCATGCTAGTCCTCACCGAACACGCTGTACTTTGCGACTTTTCTGGTGGTAAACTTTCCCCTGGCGTAGCCTCAACATTTTCCTGGGCCCATAACCTGTTAGCAGAGACGGGTCTTCCAGCAGAATCTGCATGAATACTGAAGATACTTATTATCTAGACGGAGGAATAATCACACGTGGGGCATCGGCTTTTACCGGAACATTCAGCATAACAGGAAGCATCCTGTATATATATATATATATATATATACATATATATATATATATATATATATATATATATATATATATATATATGTATATATATATATATATATATATATATATATATATATATATATATATATATATGTATATATATATATATATATATATATATATATATATATATATATATGTATATATATACATATATATATATATTCGTTTGCTCAATTTAGGAGATACCCCCTCTTGTGGTGCAATGGAGGAGTAACTACTCTTTCAGTACTGTGTCTGTTTGGCGACTGGGACACACATTATTTTGAAACCACTAAAGAAATTAAAATATTTGAACAACCAGAGCATTTAACATAATATATTATTATAATGAAATTTCAATTATGGAGAGGTGGCTTATTTTTTGTCACAATCACACATTTCTTGCCCTTACACTTGCTAATGTCCTAAAGGAGTTATTTTATTATAAACTTTTACACACCTTTTGCATTTTCTACATCACACATGCTGGTGGTCAAGGTGCTTAGCTAGCAAAAACGTATCTGTTATTTAAATTCAATTTAATTCAATTCATTTATATAGCGCCACAACAACAGTGACCTCAAGGGAGCTTATTTCTACAACAATAAAGAGAAACTACAACAACCAAACGACCACCTTTGAGCAAGCACTTGGTGACAGTTGTAAAGAAAAACTCCCTTTGAACAGGAAGAAACCTTAGGCAGAACCAGGCTCAGGCAAGGCTTCCATCTGAGCCATCTGACAGGTTTGGGGTCAAGGGAGAAACACAGGACAAAGACACACTGTGGAAGAGAGCCAGAAATGAACAATGAGTAATGATTAAATATAGAATGGTGCATAAACACATAGTGAGTAAAGAAGAAATACTAAGAAATAGGCCTATTGCAGAATAACTAAGGGAGGATTTAGGACCCCTGATCCAATCTCAACTATATGCTTTAGCAAAAAGGAAAGTTTTGTTCCTTAATCTTAAACGCAGATAGTGTATTTGTCTCATGAATCAAAACTAGGAACTATTTCAACAAAACAAAAGTCCTAAAAACCCAAGGCTTCCTCCCGTTGTAACACCGCACAAACCACAATTAAAACAGCAGTCTGAGAGACCTTTAATAAAAGATGGGGGCTCAAGACATTGTATGTGGTGAGAAAAATTTCAAATTCAATTTTGGATTTAACATGAAGCTAATGAAGAAAAGCCAGTATAAGAGAAGGCTTTTCATGGAGTTTTTAAGACAACCTGAAACTAATGAATTACCAGCTAAAAAAGCCAAAGAGTAATAAATGATGAATTTATGACATGACAACCAGTTTCTCAGCTTCACTCTGAGACAAGATGTTTCTAGTTTTGCACAAATGACATGGATTGCAAATCATTGAAGTTTGCTAGCAGTTGTGTTTCACAAAGTGCAGATTGTTACTGATTTGGATTCTGATAGTTAGGGCTGGATCAGATGACCATCAATGATCCCTTAGTTATGTGGGCTTAGACTATAGGGTGTTCCATGAAGCACTTCTTCAGTGGCATCTTTTCACTCTCTGCATTTGTATACCACTGTTGCATTTAATCATGAGCAATAATTACATTTTGGATCTCCATTTTGTTCTTGTTTGCCTCTCTTTGTCTCTTCTGCTCTGTTTTCTCTCCTCTCTCCCCCATCTGCTTGCTGTGTTTTTTCCCAGATGTTGTTAAAACACATATACTTTAGACCTATTTTAAAATACTTGTCAAATTGTCTAAAATTATCCTGAATGTTTAAGAATATGTTCATGCTTAGTACAAATGTTGAAAGAAACACTGATTTAACTTCACTTTATTTTTTCATATCTTGTGTTTTGTCAGCCTGTGCACTGAAATGTTATGATTGCATAGGGGAATCCTCTGAAAACTGCAATAAGATAACAGAATGTTCTTTCAGTACTCAGTGTGCTTCAATCAGACAGATTACATATGCAGGTATAGTATTTTATAGTTCTTGTTTTAATCAGCTTTGCACTAGCCCAATTTACAATGGCTACTCTTTGGCTGCAGGTGGTTCAAAAGTTGATCTCACAGTGAAAACTTGTGCTGGATTTTGTGATGAGGGCTCTTTCAGCACTGGAGTCGGCAGGAACTTTTTCACCACCAAGTGTTGCAGTTCTGGCCTTCTCTGGTAAATCTCTGGTAACTTTCATTGTGTTTCTCAGTATTTGGATGTTATTGTTTGAACTGGCATTGTTCCATGAGCAAAAAGTGTCCAAAATGAATAAGAGATGAGTCCCTGTATTTTGTATATCAGTAATAT
Source organism: Oreochromis niloticus (assembly GCF_001858045.2). Taxonomy (NCBI): domain Eukaryota; kingdom Metazoa; phylum Chordata; class Actinopteri; order Cichliformes; family Cichlidae; genus Oreochromis; species Oreochromis niloticus. Next base: position 2,137 of record NW_020327460.1, on the reverse strand, counting down.
TTGCTGTTAAACCTGTTAATCAGCTGGGAAAAACCCACTTGATGAATTAACTTTGAAAAAGGAATTAAGGGTTCAACCTCATAATCCATCCTTTCTTCTCTAATTATTACATATGCTTTTATATTTCACAGTTGGCAATATCGTCTCTCTGAACGGAAAAAAGTGTTTCTACTGTGATCAACAAAATTGCAAAAAAAACGCATAACTGCTACAAAAATGAGGACTTCTGCTTCTCAGCAACAGGTAACAGGTTTCTTCTTCCTTGGTTCATAAGAATATTCAGAGATTCCTCTGTTAAAAAGTGCAGTGTAGCAAAAATCTTTTCATTTCCTCAGTGAATTCAGAAGGGGCACAGGCAACTGCAAAGGGCTGCATCTCCAAGTTTTTTTGCCAAAAGCCAAAAACTGTATTTGAGAAAGGATTCATTCGAGAACTTAACTGCTGCCAGGGTGACTTCTGCAACAGCGCCAGCAGTACAAGTGCAAGTTTTCTGCTCTTGGTGGCATTGCTAATCTCTACTAATCTGTTGTCTTAATGTTTTTTTCTCATATTCAAACTGCTTCCAGCCGTTTCTCCAGAACCCACAGATGATTTAAAGTTTAGTGAGAAAATTACTAAATATGATTAATATTTGTGTCCTTCGTCAAAATGTTCAAAATCTGTTTTTAAAAAAATATTGCCTGTAAATGTTCTCTTGTATGTAGTAATAAATTGCCTTTTATGATTTCCAATGTAAAACACTGATGCAATTAATACATTACTTTAAAGTTATATTTCATTTATATATAACTATAAAATAAAATGTGGCTGATTCATACACAATCGCTTCAATAAGATCTTGATATGAAGACAAATCTTAAGTATGGCTTAAAGTCTACAGTGCTATTGCAGCTGCTCCATAACCAACACCTGTGGCAGGCTAAACATGGGGTACTAAAGACATACACGAAGGAAAATCGAATGAACTAATCTGCTGAATATTCTATTTATTCAGCTATAACACTGTCTTAACAACAAATCAGTACATGGGATCCTTAAAACTAAACAAAAGCACAAGAAAACGCAACTGTGACAGACAAACTGTCACACTAATTATTACACCAAATTGCATCAACGTGCTGTATCAACCCACATATGAAAAGGTGTATCAAACTGTATATCAAACTGAACAGAAAGTCACATTATGCTCACCCAGCCCTTGCGCTCATCAAACACCAGGTGAGAAGAAAGGTGAGTGCAACCATATTATCATGAAATACACATCCAAGAGTTGTGCTCCACAAGCATGCACTAATGTAGTGTGTGCATTAACTATTAATGCACACACTATTAATTTGCAAAAAGTATTTCTTCAAGTTCCTAATTAAAAAAAAATCTTCTCGGGGATGGAATTTACTGAGCACCTGATAGATAAACCTGATACATTATGCAATATGTGGAATTATCTGAAGAATAACCAGCTCTGCCACTCTTATTGCTGTATTTCATGTATTGTAAAGAGAGTTTGGAATAGTGCTCTGAAAATAAATAATCACTATTAAAAATCACCAATTGCATTTTTCTAAAGTACCAGATTTTGTGCATTTCATATTTAAGACTTAATAATCTTGCAAATAAAGCAATTTGTGGAAAATCAATTTTCAAGAGTGTCTATATATAGCAACACAAAGACATTGAATAAGTTGTCCTAAAAATAAATGAACAAGGTATGATTCAATTAGCTTTTTTTCCCACCTATCCACCTTCACTGTTGCTGTATTTCTTTTGATGTTTTTCATTTAAACTGTGAAAGCTTCTTTTAGGGAACTGAGTTCTTCTCCTGGGATCTGGGATAAGTGCTTTAGGTTTGCAAGGTGTATTGAGGACATTATTGATGCTGCTTGTTGTTCAATTTACTTCTTTGGTCCAGTTAGAGCTGGTAGGAAACCTTTTGAGCTGCCACTGGATCAAACTGTACCACTGCTACCTGAAAGTCCGATGGGGCCACTGATGGTCTACTGGGGATGGCGAAGTCTCATTTAGCTGTCTTGGCACACTTTATGCTATCCAGCCTCCTTTAGAAAAGTTACTATTTATAACAATAACTATGTTTAATTAAATGTAATCTTTATTGCTACCTGAAGACAGCGTGCTTCAG
>NW_020327459.1:75000-122883 GCF_001858045.2 Oreochromis niloticus | reverse complement strand
TTTTTTTTTCCCTACAAATTAATACACTATCACAGACCTAATTCATATTCATCATTTATTACAATTCTGCAAACTTTTATGATTTTAGCAGCTTTTCTAATATGGACCTAGATTCTTGTTAACACTCCATGGCACAAATACTGTTCCCTTTAGCTCTGTGTGTGTGTGTGTGTATCAATATTCTCCCATTTTAAAGTATTACTCCTCCATAATTGTATTCTCTAAATCAAAGTACTTTTACTACATCTTAGTACTTCTGCTCAATCATAGTATTTCTGCTAAATCATAGTATTTTGCCAAATTATGGTTTTTGTGCCAAATCATAACATTTGTTTTATGTTACAGTATTACTACTAAGTGGAGGAATTTCTGTCATGTTACAGTATATGTGCTGATTATAGTATTTCGCTAAATCATAGTATTTCTGCTATATTACATTTTTCTTTCTAATATAGCATTTCTGCTATATAATTGTATTACTGCTTTGTTATAATATTTGTGCTAAACCAGAGTATTTCTGCTGAAACATAGTATTTCTGCCGATTGATAGTATTTCTGTCAAATTACAATATTTGTGCTAAAACATAGTATTTTTTTTTTAAATTTCAATATTAATAGTAATTACAGTATCTCTGGTAAATCGCAGCATTTCTGCCAATGTTGTACTGTTTTTTCTAATCATAGTATTTCTGTATGTTTAAGAATGTTTGGCTAAATATATTCTTTCTGTTATCTTATACTATTTCTCCTAAATTCTTGTATTTTTGAGAAGTTATATTGTTTCTGGTAAGTTACAATATTTCTGCTAAGTTCTGCTATGCTATTGTATTTCTGCCAAGTATTATGTTTCCTCTAAGATATTGCAGTTCTGCTAAGTCACTACATTTTAGCAAAGTTCCTTTGCTTCTGCAAAGTTTTTACAATTTCTGCAACTTTTCAGCTTTTTCAGCTAGTTTCAGCAGACAGCTTCAGCGTTCCAGCATCCACACTGCATTTTCGCAGGAAATGCAAATTTTTCTAGTTATTATTATTCTCCATCTTCCGCCTAAATTTCGGCACGTATCACGCCCCGCAGTTTTGAGAAAAGCTTCATATATGTTACCTCATTTTGTGCGGCTGGATCTGGAATGGTGTGCTATGACTTTTGGTGTTTATGACTATTAAGTTTTTAAATATTAATATTTTAGTGAAAATTTTCCCGCGCTCCTCTGCCAAACAGTTTTGACAATAGGGGTACATATGTTACATCATTTTGTGCGGCTGGAGCTGGGCTAGTATGGTGTGACTTTTGGTGTATATAACTTTTATAGTTTTTGAAATATTTAGATTTTAGTGCAAATTTAGGCCAATTTCTAGGCCCCTGAGAAAGATTCTGCTTTTGGCACCATAGAAACAGACTTCATTTGTGGTGTGTTGGCTCTCTCTAGTGGTATACCGGGAGTAGTACGGCCTAAAGGGTGCCATGCTTGGTGAAAACTACATATCCCACAATTCATAGCATGCCTCTACCGAGTCAAACAATGGCGGACACCACTTCGTTTTATATGTCTTTTATTCGTGTTTCTAGGTCACAAAATACACTTTTAAGATATTTTCAGGCGAGAATGTAGGTGTGTAAACTTCAAATATCTGCTCGTTTTATCAAGACATCCCATATTAGCGACAATTCTCTTAAGTGTTGCTGATAGCCGGCTAGCTAGCTAGCGCCGCTAGCTTAGCTAGCTAGCGCCCCTTCGTGAAAAACCACCCAGGCTTGGCTGATAGTGAGGTGGCTAAAATTTGTTTAATCGCCCGATCGCTCGGCAAGGGTCTGTGTCTTAGCTGGACTTATTTTTTCGTTTATATGGGCTGATGATGCTGGTCGATGTGGAAAAAATAACTGAGTTGTTTGGTGGTGGAGCTACAACAGAGGGCAGCTATCCACCGGTGTGTGACAGAAAGGACATGCCGCGAACGAGACATACAAGGCGGTGAGGCTACCGCCGATCGACCGGTGTTTGCTACGCGGAGGTCATCGTGGATGAGGAAAAGCGAAGGCAGGAGCGTGAGGTGAACTGAATTTCAGGTAAGAAGTTATGACTGCACTCTATTTGGGTCAGATATAAACCGAGTTTAGGTGTAGTTTATTTAGCAACAGTTCTCTTACGTGTTGCTGATAGCCGGCTGGCTAGCTAGCTAGCGCCGCTAGCTTAGCGCCGCTAGCTTAGCTAGCTAGCGCGGCTAGCGACCCTTTGTGAAAAACCACCCAGGCTTGGCTGATAGTGAGGTGGCTAAAATTTGTTTAATCGCCCGATCGCTCGGCAAGGGTCTGTGTCTTAGCTGGACTTATTTTTAGTTTATATGGGCCGATGATGCTGGTCGATGTGGAAAAATAACTGAGTTGTTTGGTGGTGGAGCTACAACAGAGGGCAGCTATCCACCGGTGTGTGACAGAAAGGACATGCCGCGAACGACACATACAAGGCGGTGAGGCTACCGCCGATCGACCGGTGTTTGCTAATGCGGAGGTCAATCGTGGATCAGGGAAAGCGAAGGCAGGAGCGTGAGGTGAACTGAATTTCAGGTAAGAAGTTATGACCTGCACTCTATTTGGGTCAGATATAAACCGAGTTTAGGTGTAGTTTATTTTCGTTGTGCTGACTTTTTCAATCACTTACAATAACTCGTACTGCGTGCTAGCTAGCACTACGGAGTTTGTATACAGCTGTGTGCGGGCTAAGTTACCGATGTTACCGATGTTGAACTTTATGACAGCCTCCCCTGTCATTCTCTCGCCTGTTGAAACTTCAGTCATGAAACTGATCAATGATCGGCTTTTCTCTCTTGTTTGTTTATCGCGCTAAACAACAGCAGCACGTTTAAGCTTGATCAGCTGTTGTTAGAATTCTTTTGATTTTAATTTCTAGTATCAGCTGATGTTTGCTGGAGCATGAAGATGAAATCAGGAGATGTCCTTACTGAATCATCAGAGCTGAACTGGTGATGGAGAAACAGGTTTACCCTTAGGTGACATGAATGAGTTGAAGGGAAGTTATGAACTGTTTCTGACAGACAAATAAACACCAAGCTCCTTTTTTTGTGTAGCTGACAGCTGGTAACTGTGCAGGGGCGGATCTAGCAAAGCTTTTGCCAGGGGGCCAGGTAGGGCATTAACAGAGAAAGGTGGACACAAAGATATATTTTTCTTTCTTATTCTCATATAAAATATTTAGCTTTTATTAAATAGTTATCTGAATCTTACAACCAAAGTTTGTATAATAATACACAAGATTGGCTGTAGACCATTGTTCATCATTCAGAACACTGTGTAAAAATAACAAAAAACAAAAAGTGAATGCAAAAGTGCATAAATATTTATTTTACGTGTTTGATATGTGTGGCGGGGCGTGGTCTGCAGTGCCGCTGCAGGGGAGGTGGACCCCCCTGAGCGGCACCTGCAATCACGCCTCTCGGGCGTAGTCTGTGCTCTCTCGGCTGTTTTTGGGTGTGTGTCGGGCTGTGAGTGGAAAAGCTACAGCCGGCTGTTTGGGTACACCAACCATGTGTGAAAAGTGGTCCATAACGTAATGCTTCAAAGCGTGTTCATGCAAACATTGTCGGATCTGCCGTGGTACAATGGGACTTCTGCTCATGAACCTGTGTGCACAGCGTCTGCAAATCGGCGCTGTACGAAGTAACTTCATCTTTACACAAAACTGTAAGCTGTTATCTGTGAAGCGTGAGCGGTGTTTGTTTTTACCATAGTTCATGGTGGAGAATGGCTGCTCTTCTGAGTTTTGCTCTCTGTAGCTGTATGAATGGCAAACTACAGTGATTAGCAGCGGCATAGGCACACATAAAATTTCTTCTGAAATTTTCGCTTTCTAGTTATTCCTCTAGTTGCTTCCGTACACTTTTTGGCACTTAACTACTTCCTCAGTTTTCAGCCGATTTTCTCAGTTCAAACTCTATACTGTTCTGCTCTTTCTGCTCTTTCCGGCAATGACTTTTGGTGTTTATTACTATTATACTTTTTAAAATATTACACTTTTTTCCTTTAATTTGTCCCATTGAAATGAATGGAAAACTTCCACAATTCTGCTAAAACTTGCTTGTCTTTGAAACTCAACTACTTTGTCATACTTTCACCTAGAAACTCCATTCAAACTTTAAAATGTTCTCAGATTATTGGGCTATTCCTGTTTGATTCAGCTTTTTCAGATCTTCTACCGTTTTAATCTTATCTCTCTTTAAGTTTTCAGTTGCAAAATTGTGATTTTTCAGAAAATACATGCGTTGCTATGGTTGCTATGCAATTAAGTCAGAGTGAGTGCTGGTCCGTTCTGAATTTTCTCTTCATGTCTAAACAACTTCTTGCTACTCGCTCAATTTCCACTCAACCCCCACAAATTATACATCAAAACGTAGGTATTTTTGCTGGCTTTCAGACAATGTCACTATCTTTATTGTGAGATTTACCGTTTTTTCGCAATTTGCCTCGGAGTGACACAAGGTCTCAATACTCCCCATTCAAAGTCTATGGGGAGGTTTTGAAATTCAGAGCTGAAATTCTGAAACGGGAGGCATTTTCAAATCGCCATATCTCTTTAACAAAGCAAAGTTAGGACATGAGGCTTGTGCCAATATATCTTCAGACACTGCTGACACTCACAGTGGAAGCAGTTTTTACAATTATCTTACCGTTGAGCAATGAATTACGTTTGTTTGAGGGGTGGAAATCTGTCCTTCTCTCAGTCTTCAAACTCTGGAAATGAAGCCGTTTCTTCTCTCGTCATATCTCCGCGACGGAGGTAGAACGAGCTATGAAAATCACAGTGAAAATACACCAAAGTCCGCTGATTCACCCAGTACAAGAATTATGCTGCTAGCCCTCCTAGTTTTTGAGTTACACGACGTTTTGTAACTCCAAAAAACGGCGTTTTTCGCCTCTCACCGCGATCTATTTTCTGACTGCCCAAGTATCTGTCTTTCAGACCGCCGCCCCCTTTCCAGGTGGCGCAATCAGTAATGACACGGCTCTGCAGCTCAAAGGTCGTGGGTTCAATCCCACCTTGGTCCACGTTTTTTTTTTTTCACTACAAATTTATACACTATCACAGACCTGTAATTTATATTGCTAATTTATTACAATTCTGCAAAGTTCTATGATTTTAGCAGCTTTTCTAATATGGACCTCAGATTCTTGTTAACGCTCCATGGCAGAAACAACTACACAGCCTGATGAAGCAGACTGAGGCAGTACCTCTCATTGGTGAATTTGAGCAGAACCAGGTTGTTCTTTCATTTCATTTCTTTATTTATTTCACACATGGTTCAACAGTATTTCTTTTTCTACATACAGAACCTTCTGCCTCTTTTCAGCAGAAATTCTGCTCATTCACCTCATCTGTTGTGTTGGAGTGCCCTCTTGTGGCGCCTTTTGGGTAGTGCCTTAGTAAACATGAACACTGCAAAGAAGTGGTATCAGACTGGTTTGTAGTGGAGAAATTTGTTGCCAGTTTCTTTCATCTTTAATCCGTATTCATGTTGTAATGTAGTAGTACCACAATATGGCAGAAACACTATGTTTTGGCACAAATACTTTGATTTAGTATACTTTAGCTTCTTCACCCCTTTTCAGCAAAATTTTCATTTTTTTCACCCCTTTTCAGCACAAATTCCAGCTTTTTTGGCTGTATTCAGAAAAAAGACAACTCTTTTGAGCAGAAACTCTGCTGATTCATCTCTTTTCAGCGCAAGTTTCTGCTTCTTTGCCTCTTTTCTGCAGAAATTCTGCTGATTCACCTCTTTTCTGCAAAATTTTCAGCCTTTTCACCTCTTATCAGCACAATTGTCAGCAGCTTCTGCTCATTTCAGCAGAATTGTCCGTCTCTCCACCTCTTCTTTGTAAGAATGACTTTGGCTCAGGGAAATGAATAGCCGCCTTTGAGCAGAAATTCTGCTGATTCATCTCTTTTCAGCGCAACTTATTGCTTCTTTACCTCTTTTCTGCAGAAATTCTGCTGATGCACCTCTTTTCTGCAAAATTTTCAGCCTTTTCACTTCTTCTCAGCACAATTCTCAGCAGCTTCTGCTCATTTAGCAAAATTGTCAGTTTCTCCATTTCTTGTTTCTGAGAGAAAGAGTTTGGTTCAGTGAGATGAGCAGCTGCCTTGAGACGAGAAGGGCCAGGTTCAAATCCCGGTCATGGCAAAACCTGTTTTCAGTTTTCTCTTTTGTTCTGCCTCTTTTCTGCAGAAATTCTGCTGATTTACCTCTTTTCTGCAAAATTTTCAGCCTTTTCACCCCTTCTCAGCACAATTCTCAGCAGCTTCTGCTCATTTTAGCAGAATTGTCGGTCTCTCCTCCTCCTTTTTGAGAGAATGAGTTTAGCTCAGTGAGATGAGTAGCTGCCTTGAGACCAGGAGGACCAGGTTCGACTCCTGCTCAGGGCGACATGTTCTTTTCACCACCATGCAACTTTTCATCTTTTTCAGCAGACAGCTTCAGCGTTAAGGCATCCACACAGCATTTTCGCAGGAAATGCAAATTTTTCTAGTTCTAGTTGCTTCCGTACATTTTTTGGACTTTAACTACTTCCACAATTTTCAGCCGATTTTCACCGTTCAAATTTTAAACTATTCTGCTATTTCTGCTGACGACTGCTATGACTTTTGGTATTTTTAAATATTATACTTTTTTAAAATATTAAGCTTTTTATGCTTTTTTTTTGTCCCATTGAAATGAATGGAAAACTTCCAAAATTCTGCTAAAACTTCCTTGTTTTTGAAACTTAACTACTTCCTACGGTGGCCCTGAAGTGCAAATCACACCAACAAATTGCTAAACACAACAACAAAATTGAGAGGCCCTGAAGTGCAAATCACACCAACAAATTGCTAAACACAACAACAAAATTGAGAAACACAAAAACAAATGGAGAATCACAAAACAAAATTGAGTAGCACAAAAACAATACTGAGAATCACAAAATCAAATTAAGAAGCACAAAAACAAAATTGAGAAGCAAAAAATACAAAACTGATAATCACAAAATCAAATTAAGAAGCACAAAAACAAAACTGAGAAGCACAAAAACAAAACTGAGAATCACAAAATCAAATTAAGAAGCACAAAAACAAAAGAAGAATCACAAAAACAAATTGAGAAGCACAATTACATTAAGAAAACCGGAAAGGGTAGGTACCAGTCGGCAACAGGAGACATCACTGATTGGACGTCCGCGCTGTTCATCTTTGGAACCGGAAGTTACTCTGCCTGTAGCGCATTTTTTTCAAACATGAACATTAGCGGTGACCCAAACATAGCTGTCGCTATTCGAGAATATTTTGATTCAGGACATACATACGAGGTGATACTGGATATGCTCAAGTGTAATCGTGACATTTCAATTAGTATGCGTACACTGAAAACGCATTTAAAAGAATCTCTCCACTTCTTGGGGTGAGGCGTGCCATTTTGTCCGAGCTTCGAGGACCAGGACAATTGTTTGGATATCGGACAATGTGGCAAGTTCTCAAACAAAAACACAAGCTGCGTGTCAAGCGTGATGTAGTTATGAGGCTGTTGAGACAACTAAATCCTCAAGGAATCGCTTTGAGAACTCGAAGGAGGTTCACAAGACGCACGTATCACTCCATGGGGCCCAATTACATATGGCATGTAGATGGCTATGATAAACTGAAACCCTTTGGCTTGGCCCTGTCACGATGTATAGATGGCTTTTCAAGAAGACTGATGTGGCTTGTGTGTGGAGCAACAAACAACAACCCGGCTGTTATAGCTCACAATTATATAAACTGTGTAAAGAGTCTTGGTGTGATACCAATGAGATTACGAACAGACTTCGGGACTGAGAATGGGACTATGGCAGCAATACAGTGTACCCTCCGTCACGCGCACACGGACTATTATGCTGGATCGTCAAGCCACAGTTACGGATCATCTACTGGGAATCAGTGCATCGAGTCATGGTGGTCTTATTTCAGAAGAGGAAGGTGGGTACATTTGTGTCTGGTAGGTGTAAGCTACAGTGAAAGCTGATCAGATTGTTGTTGTTTTTTTACATGCATTTAAGAAAATAGAGTAGTGTCCTGCTGGACGTGTTGAAAAGTTGGATGAGATAGACGTTAACAGCCGTCACTTTATTGCAGGAACTCAAAATGGTCACTGTCAGCTGTTGTGCCGAAATGAGCATGCTTGCCTAGATTAAACGACGCCAATACAAAATGAAAAACTCAGACCAAACTCTCCACTCCTCACAATCAACACACAGAACAGAGTGAAAAGAATACAGCATTTTTAACAAGAACATTACTGCAGGGTCGCTACAATATTTATGGAAAACTAATATGCATTACTTTGTTTGACATCTATTTGTGGCATGTTTTAAATGGGACCAAAATGTAACAAACCCTATGTTAAGAGATTTTTTAGGATTCTAGGATTTTTATTATGTTATGCTTAAAAGTACATTTCTTTATCTAAATGTGTTTGCTCTTTCAGTATTAAGCTTAAATGGGGAAGTTACACTTAAATGGGGAAGTGCAGACTCAACAGGAAGCCTGCACAGTTCTATTTTATCTCTTCCTGTACGTCTCTGAGAATGCTATGAATAAAAAGGCTGACAACTATTGCAAGGGGTGAGTCTCCCTGAGTCTCACCCGTGTACACGTTGAACCTGTCTGAGCGTTTTTATTCTGACCTGAGTTGCAATACAGGAAAACTCCTGACATTTCTTGGTCCTTCGAGCCGGATGGGACACAGCACTTTTGTGTGACCCCACAGGAAAGCCTCATCGAGTCCTGCCGTCGTGAGAAGCCCGTGCTGAAGTCTGTCGACAGCTCCTGTCCAGACCAGAAGCGTGAATTCGGGTTCTGGCCAGCGTTTTTAAAAGTGGTCCACGGCGGTAGGGGGTCGATGAGGTAAACCTGAGAGACTGGCAGTGAATCAGTAACCAGGTGAATATTAACACTCAGACACCTCGCGTAAAATGTCTAGGCTTGCCCAGAGGGGTTGGTAGCATTCCTAAAAGTAAATGCTCGCCTGAAAAAGGGGCTGCAAGCTATTTTAGGGGGCATTCCTAAAAGTAAACGCTCGCCTGAAAAAGGGGCTGGAAGCTATTTTAGAAGGGTTTCTAGAAGTAAACGCTCGCCTGGAAGGGGCTGGAAGCTATTTTAGATAAACCTGATCCGTAAGACGTAGTACGCGTTGAAAAGGTATTGTTGTTGTTTTATTTTTGTTGGTGGAATAAGTTGATTTTACAGCACAATAAGGAGGCTGAACTATTCCACTATTTTGTTTGCTGTTGGCTACCCAAGTACTGGTGAAAAGAGAGAAACAGGTCGTGTTTCATCACGTAAAGATGACACCGCTTTCAAGAATAGCTTGAAAGTAGAAGGCCGTGTCAACTACCTCTCTCGATTCTCGTGCCAGAGAAGGTGCCGCAGTTGTGTAGTTGTAAAGTATTGAAATTAAAAGGATTAAAATGGGTAACTCACTGCTGACGAGCAGTGGTTAGAAAAGAAATGTCCAGGTGCCGGACAAATTAGTGCATATAGATGGAGAAATCCAAAGAACACCTAAATGTCCCACGTGGGAGGGAAAATGTACAACTAAATTATAAGAAACCCTCCAAGGAGAAATAAATACTGAAAAGGATGCTCAAAAGAAATCAAAGCATACACAAGAGTTGTATTTTAAAGCATGGAAAGAGGAATGAAGTGGAATAAACAAAAGGTTAAATTAAGGTTAACTTAAATTAAGGTAGAGCTTATCTAGTGTATTCAACATGCATAAGGTATATTACGGCTGTGTCATTGTTCAGCCAAGGAAAATGTCTCCAGCTTGGGAAGGTGTGAAGCTGCAGATTCACACAGACCCGTGATGGATACATAATAAAATATAAACTAATATACTATTGTATATTAGTAGTAAAGTAGTGTATTGTAATATACTATTGCTGTTATAAAAAAGGAAAAACAATACAATGATAACATTAATAATGACATACTATTAATAGGAAGAGGCACCTCAGTCAGTTATGATATGAGGTGAATGATTGTTAAAAGTAGTCTAAATCAAGCTCAAGGTTTGCTCAAACTCAGTACAATGATATATGAGATGAAGAAAATAAGGAAATAACTACACTAATCAGGTGAATAGAGACACTTGACCTGCTTGTAAACCTGTCATCTTAAATGAGACTTTGTTAAGATGAAGAGCAAACCTATACTAACAACTAATGAGCCAAACCCTGTATACAACAGCTAAAGCTACAAGATTGAGAAGCTGAATTAAATAAATATGTGGACACTACCAAGCTAATGAGGAGCGGTGACGCGCATGGAGATGCTGGTTTTGCTCACTACAATTGTATAAATAGAGTTTGAATTCATTACTGTGGATGTACAGTGAGTGACCTCTATATATCTTGAAAAGCATGTCTGAAATACTCGTATGGAAGCATATTTTCAGTGATTTTGACTGTGTGAATGCTGTGAGTAGTAGGTTTTGAGTGATTGGGTGTGATCTGCACAAAAATAAAAAAAAAAAAGTAATAATAGCACTACAAAGGTTCATAGTAGAGTGAGTGAAGAAGTGGAAGTTTGGGAGAAAAGGCAGTGTGTGTGATGATTCCTGATGTCTGAAAGGGCTCTATTTAGAAGTGTGAGTGTGACATAAAGGTGTTGGTTTTAGATCAAGATTTAGTAGAATTAAAGAGGGTTTATAGACTATGAATACAAAGAAAAACAAAAGAGTTCGATTAGTCTGCAGAAACAGGAAATATGTGTGCCTGTGGTGTGTCAAGACAGCTCACAGAGAGAAACAGACGAGTCAAACCGGATCCACGCCAATGGGAAACACCACCACCAACTTCAAAGCAGTACAGACACACGTTCCTGGAGGGCCCGTGAAGAGCAGCAACATCTCAAATGGCACCTTCTGGGTGCAAGGGATGGCCTGGGATATCCTTCCTGGGAATTGGACAGGTCAGTGCACTCCCATTTTCATATCTGACCACACTTTCAAGATAACCATGGACGCCACGTCAACTTCAACGTCAACAACAAGGAAAAGACGAAGCACCCCAGACCTCAAGCAGCATGATTCCATATGGGGTTCCGATGTCCCAGAGGAATTTAAACTTTGGACTGAAAGACAAAAGGTTCTGAATGCTTCATGTAAATTCAACGACGAACGGGATCAGGAGATTGACACTCTGTGCATTGCAGTAATGCAACACAGGGTAGCGTTGGACATGATTCTCGCCGAGAAAGGAGATAGGTGTCCTCTTTAACAACACATGTTGCACATACATTCCAGATAATGTGCACTCACCGAACATGACTGATGCTCTGAAAACACTCAGACAACTTCGGGATGCACAACAACGAGACTATGCCACAAATACAGAAGACTGGCTTACGTGGCTTTTAAGCGGCTCTTGGAAGTCCCTGCTGATTAAAGGATTTGTTTTTGTTGGTGTTCTTTTACTGTTACTGTGTTTTTTCACTTCATGTGTCATACCTTGTTTGAAGAACATGGCATCAAAAATAGTAACTGCTTCAATTCATGCTTGCATCACCCTATCACAGAATGAAGAAGATGATGATGAGATAGACACTTGGATATAACATACTCACAAAACCCACTATTTTATGATGTTTTGGCTAAAAATGTTTACAAGTGGCCATAGACTGATACAATAAGCTATGAACTGTACATATACATATGTACAACAGGAGGGAATGTTAAGAGATTTTTTAGGATTCTAGGATTTTTATTATGTTATGCTTAAAAGTACGTTTCTTTATCTAAATGTGTTTGCTCTTTCAGTATTAAGCTTAAATGGGGAAGTTACACTTAAATGGGGAAGTGCAGACTCAACAGGAAGCCTGCACAGTTCTATTTTATCTCTTCCTGTACGTCTCTGAGAATACTATGAATAAAAAGGCTGACAACTATTGCACGGGGCTCAGACACGTTAAACCTGTCTGAGCGTTTTTATTCTGACCTCAGTTGCAATACAGGAAAACTCCTGACACCCTATGAAATGACCAAGAACAAAGCTAAATTGATTCTTAAATATTAATTATATACCCAGGTCTCAGTTTTGGATGGACTTTTTTGGAGACCTAAGAGACTCTGGAAACTTAAATGGAAGCCACGAACACCAATGCTTGCTGAGATTCTGCTTCAGAGGGGTTCTACAGAAAGACCTGGATGAATGCAAAGACCTCTGGAACAAACACAGGATCCGGCCAAGCAGACTTGCATCGTGTCCAGGGGGGATTCCAAACGAACTCTATCTCTTGCCTCACAGGTATTTGAGTTCTTAACAAAATGAATTAACCTTTTGCATCGAACTAAATGCAAGGTGTTGTTATTGCTTAAGTTGGTTAATATATATTCATAATTTTACACATAAGTATGATAGAGCAGTTTATAACATGTCACTGCATGCGTTGATTTATATAGTTCCATATTGTCAGCAAAAAATCCTTCACTGTTCTATTTTCATTTTGCAGATATGGTTCAAGAGACTGTGGATTTGCTGTTGAGGAGAGGGAACTGGATGTGTTTCCCGAGGAGGGGCTACCGGTTGGATTGTGTGGTGATCCAAACATTGAGGAATATTTACAACAGGCTGTACAACAAAACACACTGCAGCAGCCACAAGACTGGGAATCGGCCACAGAACTGTATTTGGCCCTGAAGGACATAGCTGGGTTTTAGATACCAACTGAACTTCAGTTTGTAATGACATTTGTCAGAGTTACTCTGACGAAGACACACACGGTGTTGAAACATTAGTTTCTTTCCTTTTTTTGCACCTAATAAAACCTTTGGACTTACTTGAGTGCTCCAGCCCTTCTATTTTTCCTTCATTTTTTAATGTTAGTAGTGTTTCCTTTCCCTCTTGCGAAATTGAATATAATATTGTTCATAATATACAGCAACTGGCATGGATTTAAATATTAACATTTAACCACAAGGAAACATTTAAAATTTTCTTTAATAAAACCATTTACAAATAGTGTCCAGCATTTCTGTCACTTTTCCAACATACACAATATTCAGAAAAAACAACTAAAACAACTAAATGTTTGACACTATGGAAGTTGCTTGTCACATGAATGTGTTAAGTAGTGTGCCAACGGCAGCTGAACCTAACAGGGTAACTCAGTAACTGTAACTTGATGACCTTGCTGATTTAAGAACATCCAAATCCTGGAGCATTTTGAATTCCAAAGTCCATGTTGGCCTTAAAGATGCTGTATGAGTCACAGATGGGTAGCTTCAGAGTATTTGCACAGGTGTTTGCAACTGGAAAAGGCGAATCACTTAAAAACTGGATGCATGGTGGTGGTGTCATTCCTGCCGGTGGAACTGCCGTCAGCCCTGTGGCAAACATCATCAAATCTTCCAGACACACTGCTGTTGCCTTCTCTGAAAGAAGAAAGTAAACACTGTAGTACATTACAGAAAATTTATTTCCTTACCTTTCCTTTCATAAAACTATAAACAAATAAAAACGGCCATTCAAACCTTCACAATCAAGGAGATAATCTGCCCAAAAGCCAAGTGTTAGGACCTCCTTATGCCGCTTGTTGCTTCCTGCTGGGCTGAGATCTGGTCTGAACATGCTCTCCAGTTCTGAAGCAGTCAGGGCCTTGGCAGAGAAGCATAGGAGTGGGGCCAGCACACTGGAATGTTGTTGCAGTGCACTTAAAAAATTCAGACTTTCCAGTCCATCTTTAAATCTGCAAAGGATAGACAAATAACTAATAATTGGTTTATAGCTATAACTATTGCAGTCTTCTAAATTGTGTTTAAATGTCTTTACCTACTAGATCTTTCATTATAAATTTGGACAGATTTCAAATGCATAGAATCACTCATACACAAAAACAATTCATAGTGCTCAGAAATTAACTGTGACAGCAAAAAAAGAAGAGCTCATTGGGATTTCAGCATTTAAAAAAAAAAATAGTGCTTTCACACTGGAATAAACAAGTGTGTCAAACAAGGGATCACCTCTTTTTATAAATAACTGAAAAATTAATCATTTTGCATGACTATGATTATTATGGGTCATTGTGAACAATAAATGTATACTAAATTAGAGTTCTAGTGTCAAAAGGTTAATAGCGTGCGACAGTGGCTCAGGAATTAACTTGTTGTTCATCAGATCACACGGATGCTACTGAATCAGTTTTTTCATATACATCTGAAGGTCTGAAAATGTCAGTGGCTGCTGTGATGAGCAACTGGCCATCCTGAACTTAAAAGGAGTAATGAGTTTACCGTTGAATGACACTTTGGTTTCTTTCAAGGATGTACCATCTGAGGTACTCCTCCACAAATGCTTGTTTCTCACAAGGCTTGACGTTTCTGAGGCATCCAGCAGTTTGGAAGATTGTGCTGTTTTGCAAAATAAGATTATGCAAAGACTCCTCTGATTCAGCTTTCAGGACCTATAAAAAAAAAAAAAAAGGTTTACTGTAAGAAAAACAAATATAATTTTCACTACTTTTACGATTCATTCAAACATTGGATTAAAAAAATAATCAATTTGTTATTTCACTTGTGTTGTTGGGAGGTGGAAATCTGTCCTTTCAGATTACAGAATCTACCTTGAACCTACTTTCAAGATATGATCCAACCCGGATAACTTTTATCCTGATTAAATCTTTTAAACTGGCCCCAAGTGTCTTCTAAGTAAACCCATTCCCTGAGCCTAGGTAATTTTCTACCTGATGTAGAACTTTTGTGATCTCCTCATCTTGCACATCTTCGACAGTGGCGCTGAAACTCTGATTCCCTGTGATGTGGTTGACCAGGTTCTTGGAGAGGAAATGTGGTGCTGGTCCCCCATGCACAATGGATACAGCGATCATCTTTCCTGCTAAAAAGTACTCATCTTGTCTGGCAGCTGTTATACAGGGCACATAATTATCATGGTTAATTGCTATTAAATATGCTAATGAAAAAAATAAGCCAATTTTTATTAAAATTTCCATTGTAATAATTACGGAGAAAACAACCACCTCTTGAATTATATACAAGATAACGGCTCTCTGGAGGTCCATCAAAGATGGGGCGATTTCTCAGACTGCCCATAAGAAGTGTGAGGAATTCACGCCTCGGGCCACCTGTATCCAAACCTTCTTCAAAGCTGCCAGCATCATCATTAAACTTGATGAACATGTCGTAGTTGTCAGAGTATGTGCTGCATCGAAATCCTCTAACAGCTCCATCCCATACAGCTGACCTTGATATATTGAACCTGCTTCTTGTGGTCAAGTTCCAGTGCCAAATTTGCAATAATTTCATGTGCCTGCAAATTCGTGTCTCTAAAAAAAAGGGAAACTTTTTTTTTAAAGGTGTATATACTTCTCTCATGATTGCATGATGTCTTGTACAGAACAAGATGGCGGTTAATTGGATTCAAATGTTCAAATTACTAACACAGGTTCTTCTGGGGGCTCAGCTTTGGCTTCGTTAGGAGTAGGATCTTCATCATCAATCACAATCGGTTCAAACAGCTGTGTGTAGTTTCTGCAGAGTGAAAACATGTACACAAAGAGTAGATGCAAAAAGACAAATGCATAAACATGCAGTTCCAGTTTTATATAACGATTCCACTATTTTTTTTTCTGAAGAATCTAATGTAAAATAGTCAAACTACATACATTTACAATAATTGTGTGTATATATTTTGTGCAACCCTCTGGAATAATTACTCAAGATACAACGCACCTGTAACAGGAGCTCTCGACAGTGAGGCATTCAGTAGTGCCTGTATCGTTTTCTTCTTCCAAATCTATGACCTGGAAATACAGAAATGAGGATGAATGAAAATTCATATTTGACCAATTGATAATTATTTTAATATAGGGAGCCTAAGTCTCCTCCCCTTCTGGTCTGCTCATGGGTCCCTGAACAAAAGAAAAATGAATGGAAGTGAATGGAGCTATAAAAGTTATTTTCTGGTCTGCTTTGCCTTACTCTCTGAATCACACATATGTTGTACTTCAATTTAAATAATAAATAATTGTGTTTCGACTATGTCTGTAATGTAATTTGAGATTTGTTAGCTTGTAAAAATTCATCATTAAAATGACTACAAGTCAGATGTCGCAAATATGACGTCGCCTCAGAAGCTTTTCTCCCCCAGCGTAGCTGCTAATTATCACATGGCCAGATTTATAGTGGTTTTCTCCACATCATCCTGGAAGAAGGATTCGAAGCTCGCTAAACAAAACTAAGCTTTTCCTCTTCTCTGTGTCTGGTTCGATGATGTCAATTTTGTGAGACGAACATTTACATTTCGCCACGTCTTTTCAAACAAAACCTAAAATAACCTTTGCCACCTGTCGCTTAAGCACTTTTTGGCATCAAAATGTGTTTATATACTTCACGGACATGATATTTTAAATCCATGGCACACATCAAACGGGATCAGAAAATAATTTTTATTGGCTCATAGACTCCTATTTTTTTTAGCAGTAGGGGGCCCATGGTCCGGAAGTAGATGGATGTACCTTAGGTTCCCTATCCCAATAGATTATCTAAAGGTACAATAAGTAAGAATGAAATAAGAAGAACATCCTGTGGTCAAATTTGTGTACTGCAGTCTATCTTTATAAACAAACGAGTGACTCTCCCTCCTCCCGTTCCATGAGTTTCATGGCTACGGATCAGCGCCAGAAGATTCTAGATGACAAAGACGAGTCATACACAGTTAGTTTCAATGTAACCTTCCTTCCAACATGATTGAGACATTAGACTGCTTTGTGATTATTTCATGTACCGGTATGACTTATTGTACCTTTAAGGGGTGGATGTTATAATCTATTGATAGTATGAAAATTGAGGATGTGAAATGCATTGTATAATAACAATGAATGTAATAAGCAAACAGTGAATCGTTATCTAATTGCAAAGTAAAGGCGGTGGAGATTGTCTGCTGCACTGTTTTACTAATAAAATAGTTTTTTACCTGTTGTACTTCATTAGCAAGCACAAGATCCCCAGCACCCTTCCTTAGAGAACAAAGAAAAGCATTTTTGTTGTGTACTGTGAAAATATTAATTGACACTTTGAAAATATTTAAGCATCTTGATTAACAAACAAGCAATACAAGTATTATGTAGTCCATGTTCCAAAAACCATATACAGAATGAATGACAAAAGTGTATATCTCATTAATACAAATTGTAGGCAAAAAACAGTAAAAGATTACATGTTCTTAAAATATCACTTACTCATATTCTGCCGCTTTCTGTAAAGGACTGCTTTCATGTTGAAGTTCCCATGGCTGAAACAAACAAACAAACACACGCACGCACGCGAGCACGCACACACACACACACACACACACACAAAATGTATTTCACATATAACTATTAACTGTTTTACTGAACTGAGGCAAATGGTGGTGGCTAAACAACAAGAAAACTCTATAAAAAATTTTAAATTGTACTTACCAGTGTATCAGCAAGATCAAACTCAGAGGGCCTTTTAATAACAATCTCTGGGTCAGAGTCAGACAAGTCTGAGTTTTCTCCAACTACAAAACATGAAAACAAATCAAGCTAAGCTAACTAAATTCATACTAATGTATGAAACTTTATTTGATCATCAATAATAGATTAATACGAAAGGCATAAAGTTAGCATTGAAAACTCATGACTCAGTAGATCCAAAAATGGCTGAATTTCATGTTTCCAGGAAGAAACATAACATATACAAGCTAATTTAGGGAGCAATGGTGGCAGAGGAGTTAAAAGCCCGCCCTGTAATCAAAAGGTTGAAGGTTTGAGCCCTGCTCAGTCTGTCACAGTCGTTGTGTCCTTGGGCAAGACACTTCACCCTCCATGCCAGGTGGTGGTAGTGGGAGGGATAGGTGGCATCTGTGTACAGCAGCCTTGCTTCAGTCAGTGAGTCCCAGGAAAGTTGTGTCCACATTGTAGCTAATCACCAGCAGTGGGTGAATGACTGGTTTTGTTGTGAAGTGTCTTGGGGGGGTTGTAGAACCCTAGAAGGTGCTATATCAAATACAGGCCATTCACCATTTTAATGTAGGTATGCTATTGACTTGGGTGCTTTATGCGTAATGTTATCATTTCACAATTTCAAAATTAGCAGTTGTTGAAACTAAGGGAATGTGTGTCAAAATCCAAACAAACATTAGCAGCTTACCATCTTCAAAGTCACTCTTCAAGCAGATGAAAACAGTGATTCTTTGATAAGGCTTGCCAACTTCAGCCTTATAAGCCTCAAGTGTAAATGGTCTTTGTGTTCCAGGGACAGTAATGACCTCAGTGCCATCCGGATACAGAAGAAGGAAAGGTCCATCTTTTAGATCTTTGTTAAAGTCCTTCATTTTTTTAACAGCTTGATTGAGCAGACTTGTGGCAGTAGCGTCAGGGTCTGTTGTTAGGAAAATAGTTTTTCCACGGTATGGCTTCAAACCACCCTTTTTAATGGTCATCAAGCCGACATTTATCTGTAAGGAAAAAGACATGAACAATGGGCCAAGTAGATACTAATATGACTCTAAGCAGATCTATTCAAACTTGAATATTTATTAACTGCAAAAGAGGGATCTTCCTGACAACCTAAATGTACAATTACTCGTAAACAATTGTTCTTATTCTGGATAGCTTTACTACACTGAACATTTTTTACACAACTCCCCTAAGGAATAACAAAAGAATGTCATTAGAAAATTAACCTCAACTTGTTTTCTAGCCAAACTACCTGAACCTTTCTTTTTTCCTTTTTCTTTAAGCCCTTCCTCCCTTCAGAAAACTTTTGCCTCTCTTCATTTTTCTTTTTTCTGTATTCTATGAAGGTGCTGAAGGTTGGAGTCGGGCAGTTTGAGGTAGTCTGTGATGCTAAAGGGAAACAAAGGAAAAATGTACTACAATGTCACACATTAAAGACATTCATTCATGTGACATTCCATTGTCCACACAACACGCAATTAAGGACAACACTGAATAATCTCACTAGAAAATTTCTACCAAGGAATGACAATGTAACTGATACTATTGACCAATACAATTCTACACCAGTAAGTTTTAATGTATAGACACATGATAGTGTTAGTTCCTAAAGTTAACCAAACATAATAAATGAACTAATTTATTATCGTTTCAGTTGTGGAAATGCTCAGAGGACTGTTCCACGAAGCAAGCTAATCCCAAAAGCCAGGCTCACTCTGAAAATCCAGGCTTGATTGCCCCAAATTCGGTTCCAGGAACGAGGCTAACCTGCAGTCTTTCTGCTCATTCATTATGCAATATGCTTGTGGATAAGTCTGGTCCGTGGCACCCTAGCTGCGAGGTTTGTTAACACTAGAACTGCCCTCAAACCTTCACTACTAGAAAGGTCTTGAGCAGTCATTTTGACAGCTGCGTGCATTTTCAAATGAGCCTCGATTTTCTGAGCTCGCTTAGTGGAACAGCCCTCTGGTCTGCTATGGTCTGGAAACAGCTAACGCTAGGCTAATAAATCAATAAATAACAAACATTTTATTATGCTTATTAACTTACTCAATGGGAGTGAAGTGTCTCCGATGCAAGATGCATGATAAAGCCTCTCGCCACAGCCGCTGCAAAAGTTCGGTGACTCCTCAACCAGCTTTTTCCCACAGCTAGGACAAAACATTCCGCCGTTCTTCTTCAAACGAAATGCGCTACAGGCAGAGTAACTTCCGTTTCCAAAGACGAACAGCGTGGACATCCAATCAGTGATGTCTCCTGTTGCCGACTGGTACCTACCCTTTCCGGTTTTCTTAATGTAATTGTGCTTCTCAATTTGTTTTTGTGATTCTTCTTTTGTTTTTGTGCTTCTTAATTTGATTTTGTGATTCTCAGTTTTGTTTTTGTGCTTCTCAGTTTTGTTTTTGTGCTTCTTAATTTGATTTTGTGATTATCAGTTTTGTTTTTGTGCTTCTCAATTTTGTTTTTGTGCTTCTTAATTTGATTTTGTGCTTCTCAGTTTTGTTTTTGTGCTTCTCAATTTTGTTTTTGTGCTTCTTAATTTGATTTTGTGATTCTCAGTATTGTTTTTGTGCTTCTCAATTTTGTTTTTGTGCTTCTTAATTTGATGTTGTGATTCTCAGTATTGTTTTTGTGCTTCTCAATTTTGTTTTTGTGCTTCTCAATTTGATTTTGTGATTCTCAGTTTTGTTTTTGTGCCTCTCAATTTTGTTTTTGTTTCTCAATTTGTTTTTGTGATTTGCACTTCAGGGCCACCGTAACTTCCTCATACTTTCACCTAGAACAACCATTCAAACTTTAAAATGTTCACAAATTTTTTCTGCTATTCTTGTATGATTCAGCTTTTTCATATCTGTTACCATTTTCATCTTATCCCTCTTTAAGTTTTGAGTTTCATTTTTGTGATTTTTCAGAAAATACATGCGTTGTTATGGTTGCTATGCACTTGTCTTGCAGTCTTCTCTTCATGTCCGAACAACTTCTTGCTACTTGCTCAATCTTCACTCCACTTCCACAATTTATACATCAAAACGTAGGTATTTTTGCTGGCTTTCAGAAAATGTTACTATCATTGTTGTGGGATTTATAGAATTTTGGCAAATCTCCTCAGACCAACACAAAGTCTGAAAACTCTCCATAGAAAGTCAATGGAGAGTTTGTTCAAAATCACCGCTGGATTTCTGTAATGAGAGGCATATTCGAATCGTCATATCTCCTTAACGAAGCGAAGTTAAGACATGAGGCTTGTGCCAATATATCTTCAGACACTCCTGACGCTCACAATTCAAGAATTTTTTTCTCACCTATTACCATTTGGCCATGAATTGGGTTTGTTTGAGGGTAGGAAATTCGTCCTTCGCTCAGATTTCTTCAGATTTCAAACTCTGGAAATGAGGCACTTTTTTCTCTCGTCATATCTTTTTGATGGATTTCCACAGAGACCTGAAAATTTCCATGATTGTTCACCAAAGCCTGCTGTCTCTTACGGTGAAAGAATGATATCAATACTCCAAATAGATTTAGAGTTAGAAAGCGTTGTTTGAGGGCAAGCCAAGGCAGTTTTCGCTTGCCTCTACTCAGTTATGGTGCATTAGAAGTCAAATATCTTTAATAATTCATATTTTAATGATACATTGTCAACACTTTAAGATTCCCCCATCTCTTCTGAACAAAACGGTGTAAGAATGACCGTTCTAGCCCCTATAGTTAGGAAATTATGGTCATTTGTTTGAGGGGAGTCGTCATTATGAGAAATAGACTGCAAAAATCCTGTGTCTCTCTGTGCTGCATGCACCTGTTTTGGCGGGAAAAAGTGCACAGGCTCTCTGATTGGTGGATTCAAATTCAGCAGCTCCCAGGCTGCTTGACTGAGCTAGAAACTTACTTCTCTCTCCCTGTGTGTGTGTGTGTGTGTGTGTGTGTGTGTGTGTGTGTGTGTGTGTGTGTGACAGAGAGAGAGAAAGAGAGGGCGAGACAGAGTTTTTATGGGAGCATCTTATTGTATGATTTAAATTCAATATATTTAGACTGGTTGACTGAATTTGATCCTGTGTGTGTCTCTCTGTGCATGTGTGTTTCCATATGTTTCCATATTTCTGATTGTGTGACTGTTACACTTTTTTTGCTCAGTTTTTTTTTCATTTAACAAGTACATTTGAAGGACCCTTAGCATGTTCAGCATTTTTTCAGCTGTCCATTTTGCTTTTCCAGTTTTTCTGTTTAAGTTATTACTATTGTGCTGAATCATACTATTTCTGCTATTTTATAAGATTTGTGCTAAATATAGTATTTCTACCCAGTATAGTGTTTCTGATTAATTATAGTTTTTCTACCAAATCATATTACAGTATTTTTGCTTTTTATACCATTTTTATAGGATTTTTATATTGCTTAATATAGTATTTCTGCTTTTTATAGGATTTGTGCTTAATATAGTATTTCTGCTTTTTATAGGATTTGTGCTTAATACAGTATTTCTGCTAAATGTAGTATTTATGCTTAATCACACTATTACTATATATTTCTGCCAGCTTCCCAGCCAGCCAATCATATCTGAGGTCTGCAGTTTCTTCTCTCGTCATATCTCAGCGACGGATGTACAAAGAGCAATGAAAATCGCAGTCAAAGTACACCAAAGTCCGCTGATTCACCCAGTACAAGAATTATGCTCCTAGTCCACCTAGTTTTGGAGTTACACGACGTTTTGTAACTCCAAAAAACGGCGCTCTTTGCCTCTCACCGCGATCTAATTCTGACTGCTCATCACCCCGTTTCCCAAGAGCTCACTGTCTTTCCCAGTGGCGCAGCTGGTAAGGAAATTATAGCCATTTGTTTGAGAGGAGTCCTCACTATGAAAAATAGACTGCACAAATCCTGTCTCTGTGCTGCGTGTGTAAAAACAGGTGCACCTGTTTTGGCGGGAAAAAGTACATAGCCTTTCTGATTGGTGGATTCAAATTAAGCAGCTCCAGGCTTTTTGACCCACCTAGAAACATACAGGAAACACTGTATGTACAGCCCCTGTTTGTTCACTTGCTTCTGCTGCTGCTGCGTGTGTGTGTGTGTGTGTGTGTGTGTGTGTGTGTGTGTGTGTCTGTATGACAGAGAGAGAGAGATAGAGAGCCTTTTTATGGGTGTATCTTATTGTGTGATTTAAAATCAATATATTTACACTGGTTGATTGAATTGGATCCTGTGTGTGTCTCTGTGCATGTTTGTTTCCATATATGGGGGCGATCGTGGCTCAAAAGTTGGGAGTTCGCCTTGTAATCGGAAGGTTACCGGTTCGAGGCCCGGCTCGGACAGTCTCGGTCGTTGTGTCTTTGGACAAGACACTTCACTCGTTGTCTACTGGTGGTGGTCAGAGGGCCCGGTGGCGCCAGTGTCCAGCAGCCTCGCCTCTGTCAGTGCGCCCCAGGGTGGCTGTGGCTACAACGTAGCTTGCCATCACCAGTGTGTGAATGGGTGAATGACTGGATATGTAAAGAGCTTTGGGGTCCTTAGGGACCATAAAAGCGCTGTATAAATACAGGCCATTTACCATGTCCATATTTGTAATTGTGCAAGTTATTACTATTATGCTAATTTACAGTATTTCTGCTACTTTTCGGTGTTTGTGCTAAATACAGTATTTCTGCTAAATCTTAGTATTATTGCTTAATCATATTATTTGAGCAAAATCATAGTATTTGAGCATATTCTTTCTATTTGTGCCATAGCATAATATATTTGCTGAATTACAGCATTTCTGCTATGTTGTAGTATTTGTCCTAAATCACAGTATTTGTGCAATGTTTAGGTATTTTTGTTTAAATAAAGTATCTATGTAATCTTGTACCATGTTTGCTAAAATCCTGTATTTCTGAAAAGTTATCTTGTTTCTGCTAAGTTACAATATTTATTCTAATTTCTGCTGCTAAGTTCTGCTATGTTATTGTATTTCTGCCAAGTATTATGTTTTCTTTACGTTATTGCAGTTCTGCTAAGTAATTACATTTTTGCTAAGTTCTTATGCTTCTGCAAAGTTATTACAATTTTTTGCAAAGGTTTTACAACTTCTGCAACTTTTCAGCTTTTTCAGCTAGTTTCAGCTGACAGCTTCAGCTTTACAGCATCCACACTGCATTTTCGCAGGAAATGCAAATTTTTCTAGTTATTATTATTCTCCATCTTCCGCCTAAATTTCGGCACGTATCACGCCCCGCAGTTTTGAGAAAGCTTCATATATGTTACCTCATTTTGTGCGGCTGGATCTAGAATGGTGTGCTATGACTTTTGGTGTTTATGACTATTATAGTTTTTTAAATATTAATATTTTAGTGAAAATTTTCCCGCGCTCCTCTGCCGAACAGTTTTGACATTAGGGTTACATATGTTAGATCATTTTGTGCGGCTGGAGCTGGACTATTATGTCATGACTTTTGGTGTTTATGACTTTTATAGTTTTTTAAATATTAATATTTTAGTGCAAATTTAGGCCAATTCATCTTTTGGCGCCAAATAAACAGACTTCAATTGTGGTGTGTTGGCGCCATCTTTTGGTCCCATTGAAACAAATTTCAAACTTCATTTGTGGTGTGTTGGCTCTCTCTAGTGGTATGCCGGGAGTGGTACAGCCTGTCTACCCTTATTTGGATACCGTAATGACGACAATATCAATGGCGCGCACAGCCTCGCTGCTTTCAGGAACCATTGGAGGTTTTAAGGTTGCGCGAACCATTGAATAGTTACGGTAAACACAATGGCTTCTATGCTTGGTGGAAAACTCCATATCCCACAATTCATAGCACACCTCTGCCGAGTTAAACAATGGCGGCCACCACTTCGTTTTATATGTCTTTTATTAGTGTTTCTAGGTCACAAAATAAACTTTTAAGATATTTTCAGGCGAGAATGTAGGTGTGTAAACTTCAAATATCTGCTAGTTTTATCAAGACATCCCATATTAGCGACAATGCTCTGACGACCTCGGTCCTGCCTGACAGCTAGCCGGCTACCTAGCTAGCTGCCGCACTTGGCTGCAAATGGACAGCGAGGGGACTCTCTCTCTCCTTTCACCTCCCCGGTCTCTCGCAAATGCTCGCACAGAATCGGAGTTACAGCTGGATGTGGAAAAAATAACTGAGTTGTTTGGTGGTGCTATAATGCGGAGCTACAACAGTGGGCAGCTATCCACCGGTGTATGACAGAAAGGACATGCCGCGACCGCCGATCGACCGGTGTTTGCTAACGCGGAGGTCAATCGTGGATCAGGGAAAGCGAAGGCAGGAGCGTGAGGTGAACTGAATTTCAGGTAAGAAGTTATGACCTGCACTCTATTTGGGTCAGATATAAACCGAGTTTAGGTGTAGTTTATTTAGCAGCAGTTCTCTTATGTGTTGCTGATAGCCGGCTAGCTAGCTAGCGCCGCTAGCATAGTTAGCTCGCGCCGCTAGCGACCCTTCGTGAAAAAGCACCCAGGCTTGGCTTATATTGAGGCGGGTGAAACTCGTGTCAGCACCCGGTCGCTCGCCGACAGTATGTGTTTTAGCTAGACTTATTTTTCGTTTATATGGGCCGATGATGCTGGAAACCAAAGGCAGGAGCGTGAGGTGAACTGAATTTCAGGTAAGAAGTTATGAACTGCACTCTATTTGGGTCAGATATAAACCGAGTTTAGGTGTAATTTATTTTCGTTGACCTTTTACAATCGTAATGCCACAGGAGTTTATATACAGCTGTGTGCGCACTAAGTTACTGACGTTGGACTTTATTTTATTCATTAGGGTTAGTTCATAGAGTTGCCGTGCCGTACAAACGGAATCGTCCCACATTCAGAGAAAACATTATGATTTATTCTGTCGTTACGAAGCCTCTCCTGTCATTCTCTCGCGTGTTGAAACGTCAATCATGAAACTGATCAATGATCGGCTGTTCGCTCTTATTTATCGCGCTAAACAACAGCAGCACGTTTAAGCTTGATCAGCTGTTGTTAGAATTCTTTTGATTTTAATTTCTAGTATCAGCTGATGTTTGCTGGAGCATGAAGATGAAATCAGGAGATGTCCTTACTGAATCATCAGAGCTGAACTGGTGATGGAGAAGCAGGTTTACACTTTAGGTGACATGAATGAGTTGAAGGGAAGTTATGAGTTGTTTCTGAGAGACAAAGACCAAGCTCCTTTTTTGTGTAGCTGACAGCTGGTAACTGTGCAGGGGCGGATCTAGCAAAGCTTTTAGGGGGGGGGGGAGCTAGGGCATTAACAGAGAAAGGTGGACACAAAGATATACTTTTCTTTCTTACTCTCATATAAAATATTTAGCTTTTATTAAATAGTTATCTGAATCTCACAACCAAAGTTTGTATAATAATACACAAGATTGGCTGTAGACCATTGTTCATAATTCAGAACACTGTGTAAAAATAACAAAAAACAAAAAGTGAATGCATGTGTGAAAAGTGGTCTATAATGTAATGCTTCAAAGTGTGTTCATGCAAACATTGTCGGGTCTGCCGTGGTACAATGGGACTTCTGCTCATGAACCTGTGTGCACAGCGTCTGCAAATCGGCGCTGTACAAAGTAACTTCATCTTTACACAAAACTGTAAGCTGTCATCTGTGAAGCGTGAGCGGTGTTTGTTTTTACCATAGTTCATGGTGGAGAATGGCTGCTCTTCTGAATTTTGCTCTCTGTAGCCGTATGAATGGCAAACTACAGTGATTAGCAGCGGCATAGGCACACATAAAATTTCTTCTGAAATTTTCGCTTTCTAGTATATCTTTAATATTTCATATTTTTATTTTAAATGGTCAACATTTCAAGATTCCCCCATGTCTTCTGAACAAAACGGTCTAAGAATGACCGTTTTAGCCCCTACGGTTAGCAATTTATGGCTGTTTGTTTGAGGGGAATCCTCAGTATGAGAAATAAACTGCAAAAATCCTGTCTCTCTCTGTGCTGCGTGTGTAAAAGCCTGCACTTGGTGCACCACTTTTGGCGGGAAAAAGCACACAGCCTCTCTGATTGGTGGATTCAAATTGAGAAGCTCACAGCTGTTTTACTGACCTAGAAACATGCTGTTAACAGCCCCTGTTAATTATCATACTATTTCTGCTATTTTATAGGATTTGAGGTAAATATAATATTTCTGTGTAATTATAGTATTTCTACCAAATCATAGTATTACTGCTAAAACTAAAAGTATTTCCGCCAAATCTTGATAGTTCTGCTATGTTATTGTACTTGTAATTAATTATAGTATTTGTGCCCTAGCATAGTATTTCTGCCAAATCTTAGTATTATTGCTAAATCATAGTTTTTGAGCAAAATCATATTATTTTAGCATATTCATTCTATTTGTGCCATAGAATAGTATATTTGCTGAATCACAGCATTTCTGCTATGTTGTAGTATTTGTCCTAAATCACAGTTTTTCTGCAGTGTTTAGGTATTTTTGTTTAAATAAAGTATCTCTGTAATCTTGTGCCATGTTTGCTAAATTTCTGTATTTCTGAGAAGTTATCATGTTTCTGCTAAGTTACAATATTTCTGCTAAGTTCTGCTATGCTATTGTATTTCTGCCAAGTATTATGTTTTCTTTACATTATTGCAGTTCTGCTAAGTTTTTACATTTTTGCTAAATTCTTATGCTTCTCCAAATATATTACAATTTTTTGCTACTTTTCAGCTTTTTCAGCTATTTTAAGCAGACAGCTTCAGCGTTACAGCATCCACACTGCATTTTCGCAGGAAATGCAAATTTTTCTAGTTATTATTGTGTGGATGCCCTAAAAGGGCTTCCACACTATTGAGTTCCTGTTTCTCTTTATTGTGTGGATGCCCTAAAAGGGCTTTTTCGGCACTTAACTACTCCCACAGTTTTTATCCGATTTTCGCCATTCAAACTTTAAAAAATTCTGCTATTTCTGCTAATGCCGGCTATGACTTTTGGTGCTCATAACTTCTATACTTTTTGAGATATTGAATTTTTTTTGCAATATTTTTTGCCCATTTCTGCCATATCATCAGTGGCGTCACTGATTTTCCTTGCCGTGTTGACCTGTGTTTTAGCTCAGTGAGATGAGCATCCGTTCTCAGACTGGGAGGCCCGGGTTCAAATCCCGCTTATGGCAACATTTCTTTCAGTTAACAGTTAAACTTTTTCAACTCAATTTCAGCTTTTTCACCCCTTTTCAGCAAAATTTTCAGTTTTTTCACCACTTTTCAGCACAAATCCCAGCTTTTTCAGCTATTTTCAGCAAAAACATCTTTTCAGCAGAATTCTGAAAAGAGTTCTGCAGAACTCTTTTCAGCAGAAATTCTGCTGATTGAACTCTTTTCAGCAGAATTTTCACCTCTTTTCAGCCCAAATTCTGCTTATTCACCTCTTCTGCAAAATTTTCAGCCTTTTCACCTGTTATTACCACAAATCTCAGCTGTTTTCAGAAAAAACCTCTTTTGAGCAGAAATTCTGCTGATTCATCTCTTTTCAGCGCAACTTTCTGCTTCTTTACCTCTTTTCTGCAGAAATTCTGCTGATTCACCTCTTTTCTGCAAAATTTTCATCCTTTTCGCCTCTTATCAGCACAATTCTCAGCAGCTTCTGCTAATTTCAGCAGAATGGTCAGTCTGTCCACCTCTTCTTTGTGAGAATGAGTTTGGCTCAGTGAGCTGAGTAGCTGCCTTGAGACCAGGAGGGCCAGGTTCGAATCCTGCTTAGGGTGAAATTTTTTTTTTCACCACCATACAACTTTTTGCAACTTTTCATCTTTTTCAGCTTTTCAGCAGACAGCTTCAGCGTTAAGGCATCCACACAGCATTTTCGCAGGAAATGCAAATTTTTCTAGTTCTTTATTCCACCTTATTCCAGTTGCTTCTCTACACTTTTTGGCACTTAACTACTCCCACAGTTTTTGTGCTATTTTCACCATTCAAACTTTAAAAAATTCTGCTGTTTCTGCTGATGCCGGCTATGACTTTTGGTGCTCATAACTTCTATACTTTTTGAGATATTGAATTTTTTTTGCAATATTTTTTGCCCATTTCTGCCATATTATCAGTGGCCTCACGGGAAGACCTGTGTTTTAGCTCAGTGAGATGAGCAGCCGTTCTCAGACTGGGAGGCCCGTGTTCAAATCCCGCTTATGGCAACAATTCTTTCAGTTAACAGTTAAACTTTTTTAACTCTTTTCAACACAAATTTCAGCTTTTTCACCCCTTTTCAGCAAAATTTTCAGTTTTTTCACCACTTTTCAGCACAAATCCCAGCTTTTTCAGCTATTTTCAGCAAAAACATCTTTTCAGCAGAATTCTGAAAAGAGTTATCTAATAGCACCAAACTAATAGAGCTATCACATAACTGAGAAACTTGTGTGGCTTATTATAAATGGATGAAACCACATATTACCTTAATGAAGACATTAATCTTTAAGAAGGTGTAGTAAAAAAGAGAAGAATTTTTGTTTATGTTCAAGAAGTGTACTGAATCTTTTGGACTACACAGATTGATGTAGTATTGACTGTGATGCTGATCTGAGTTGTCTCATTCTGTATTTTTGTGCTTTGTCTTTTGTTACACAGAGTGAAAGAGATCTTTGGTTTTGCCTTTGCTGGTAAGTAAACAGTGACTGTAACTGAAGCAGTATGAACCTGGCATTGTGTAGCACATTTGACGACTTACATACAGTAGTTTGACTTTGTGATATGTTTCCATTTACTGATTGGCAAAAACACAGGATTTGTGACCTGTAGCAGCAAAGCCCCCACACAGGGCCTCTGACTGTCCCTGAAAATGTCCCTGAAGTTTAATACCCCATTTATGTATGATTTAAATTTTTTATGGCTTATTGAATCCAAACAGTTAAATGTCAGATGTCTTTATCCAGGTGTTCATTTTCTCCTTATGTTTGTGGATTTAAGTAGCAGACAAAACAATGAAAGTGTTTTAGGAGAGTCCGTATAAGTGGTTGCTCAAACACTTAAGAGCTGCACAGGTATTGATATATATTGTCTCTCAAATTCTGCTGATGTAGTACATTAAAGTCAGAACACTGTAGAAGTATTTTGCCTGACTCAGTATAAGTTATAGCTTTAACAATAATAAAAACGAAGAGAACCAGAGGTGTGAGTGGACATTGTTAGGTAAATTACAGCCAGTGTGTCTAATTAGTTTATTACTTATTTAGTGAATATAATGTGTTTTAAAATTAAATAGAAATGTTGCCAAAAAGGGACATTGCAAAATACATAAATATTCCTAGCAACGGGTACAATGAAAGGACTTTTTAGTGTAATATTTTAGGACATTTAATTTTAATCACAAAGCATTCTGCACCTCTGTTATTGTAATATGTCAATATTTACATGTATTTTAGGATTTGCATATTCATATCAGACTAACCAAAACATGATGAGGTTTTCTGTTGCTTCTGATTTCAAGAATTACTTTGTATTTAATGTTTTTAACCTGAAAGGACATTAAAAGTTATGGTTTTTCACACTTTATTAGCACTGACCTGTCGTAGAAAATGTTGGAGCCACAAGGCTTCTGTGTAGGAAATATTTGGTGTATCCTGCACTTGTGCCAACAAATATTGGTGCCTATTCTTTGCATTTCTGTAGTAATAATGCTTTTATTACACTTGCTATAGCCATGTGAGACCCTGCAGTTCAATTATATCCTCTTTAGACAACAGTAAACTTAAAAAAGCTTAAAGTAATTGAGGATTTTACTAGTTAATTTGTGTCACAGTAAATTGGATTGTGTGTGAAGAGGCTCAAAAGTCTGAATCATCAAACAGTGATCTGATGAATTGTTTCCTTTCTCTAGACTGCTGATCTGATCGTGTCAAGTCTGGTAAGTAAAGGTTTTTCTGAGGTGCAGTGCTGGGAAATGTTTCTCATTGTAGGAGATTCAGTGTAGTGCTGTGAGTCAGCTGTGCTGACTCACAGGTGATTATCAAAAGTCATCAAATCCTAGAAAAGTCTGTGTAAACATTTCCAGACCTACAGAGGTCGGTAGGTTATTGTAGCAGCGCATATTTTTTCACATTAGAGCAGCTCATGAACAGCAGTTTAGGTACAATTAAGTCTTCAAGTAGGGCCTTGTGGATTTCAAAAGCTTCTTTCTCTTCAATAATTAAGTGACTGTCTGAAATCTGCTCTTTGAATTAGTCTTTTAATTAAAGATTTTGTTGATGACTGGAAAAAATCTAAAGCACAGATACAGCACTCATTTCTGTATTTTATGATTAAATGATCTACAAAGAAATTATGATCATACATTTTTAATTAGGGCTGTGCGATATGACCAAAATCTCATATCCCGATATTAAGACATCTATCGTCCGATAACGATATAAATCACAAAAATGTAACATTTTCTGTAAATTCTGTGAATGTCGGGCAGCTCGACTTGCGTGAAGTGTTTCCAGCTGGGCGTCACGTACCTGGAGTCGAGTGTTTTAACTGATGCATGAAACGATACATTTTTAGACATAGGTTGTAACGGCCGCCGTTTTCTTTGTGAGTATTTATTACACAGCGTGCTGCGGGGAAAAGCCTGTTCTAACGTTTGAGTCTAAGGTTTATTTTTTAGCACCTGACGGCTCTTTTTTGCTTCTCATCCGTAAATACTCTGCATCTTTCACGTGATTCAGTCTCAACAGGATCTTGAGCTTTATTATGAAAGGTTTATGTGGAAAATAAACAAGTGGACACGAGGTGGTTTTACCGTCATTGTTGCTAACGACAACGCATAAAAACAAGCGCTTGTCTGTCTGTAGTGTGGTTATATTAAATATAAGCGAAAGAGAGAACTTTACTTTTATATCGTCATCCGATATATATCGTTATATCGAACAGCCCTATTTTTAATTAGGCCTTTAAATCGCCATTATAAGTACGTCATAGATTTAGTAGAGTGCTTATGGCTGTGTATTAAACATGCCCCACATGTGACTGAAATATGTAGAAACTGCTTTGTAGGAACCATCCATCTCCAAATTTCTCATTTTGCCAAAAGTCATACTGAGTAAAGTATTGTTTACTTTTATGTTAACGGATCTCAAATCCCTGTTTCTGTGTGCCCTGATATTATGATGTACTGTTGTCCCAGGTAAGTACACACAGAAACAGGGATTTGAGAACTTTGGGGATTAAGGAACATGTGATGTGGCATAAATTTTAAGTAGGTGGCCTGAAACTGTCTGCTCTAACCTCAGTGTGTTGGTTTTGTTGGACCATATAATATTTACAGTAAGTTATTGTAGCAGCACATCTTGGTGTAAGTTTATAGACTCTGTTTTTATTGTGTTAATAGAATTTGAATTCAAGCCACCTCAAATGTTAAAGCCTACAAACATTCCATACAAGCTATCATTTGTGATTGTTGCCTACTTTTAAATTGTGACATCACCATTTGATAAAGTGTGCAGTGCTAGGTGTTGCAAATCATTGGTTACGATATCTACTCTCTTAAGTAATTGACAGGGGATTTCTTTAAATCACCCTGCCGTTCTTCAGCTGAGACGTCTGAGTTAGAAAACACTAACACACTGCAGTTCTTTTCTTTTACTCGCGAGGACGGTCACAGAACGCTCGCACAGGAGACACTCATGGACTCGCGCTTTGTCACCGTCTGCGTTCTTTATTTATACAAGATTGATCTGTGTGTGTGTGTGTGTGTGTGTGTACAAAGGTAACAACGTCATTCAGAGCAGCGGGTTTTTCCCCTTCTCTACATTTGCATGTTCTTGTAAAAGAGCTGAGCTTCCTCTTCTCTACATCTAAATGTTCAGAACAACAGGAAGCGGTTAGTATCTGCATAAGTTCATCACACAAGTTACTATGTGAAAAGTCATATAGACATGTGCTTAATGATGAATTAAGGAATACATTTCATAGAGCTGATCACATATATGTTCAACAATCTTCTAACAGTAATCGAACCTAAATTTTGGAGCATTACATGACTAAGAAACTTGTGTGGCTTATTGCAAATGGATAAAACTACATATTACCTTTATGAAGATGATAATCTTTATTAGGGTGCGGGAAAAGAAAACAGAGGGGAGTTGTTGTTTGTATTCCACACTGTAAAAAAGAAAATGTTGAGAAAACTTAAAATTTCAAGGCAACATGATGCAAGAGATTTTTGAGTTTTCTCAACTTTTGCCAACTGTTGTTGACTCGACTAAGATTTACAAGTTCTGCCAACTTGGATCTTCTTGTTCACCTAATTAGGATAATCCTGGAAGTCTAACGAAGAAATTCTGGTTTCAATGCCATGTATTTCTGCCTTCACCAAACACAGATATTCTTGTTGAGTAATCATACAATTCTTACTCCAGTGAGTTGAAAATTTACCTATATAAACAAAGGAAAATGTATGTTGTTATTATACTTGAAAAAACACTTAATAAATAGATATAGAATAAAACAAAGCACAATTCAATGTTATCTAAAAGCTTATTTATTTTGTTCAACAGTCTTTTCAGTACATTTCAGAATGTCATGGGTAGTAGGGTGAATTTCTGTTAAAAAAAAACAAAAAGAAAGAAAGAAAAGAAATAACAAACAAAAACGTGTTGCCAGTTTCTTTTGGGTGCTTTGAGCACCCCAGCAGAGACCTTAAAATTCCAGAGTCCAAAACCAAAAAAGAAAAGTGTCCAGCAACTTAATAATTCATGCACACACACCCTGACCGTCTTGTAAAAGCTGAACATTACTATTGCACATTAAATAGGGTAGTGCTACAAACGATTGCCTATGCACCCAGACATTGACATTTTACACAGGCTTACTATGATGAACTATGGAAGTTAAAAGTTCTTAGAAATGTTACCATCAATGAAGAGGAAACTAACACTATAACAAATCTTTTAAAATACTACAAGACAAATTTTCACCATATATTCTCAACAATACAGATTCATCTGACTAAAATTTACATTTCGAATAATGATTTATCCACTTCACCTTCATATTGTCCGACCAGGCCAAAATAAGATGGCCTGAATTGCTTCAAAGGTAAAACTCATCTGCTTTGGATAATCAATGTTGAGGGCATACAGAAGGCCAAAGAGGTGTGCCAGGGCAGTAGAGAGATCTGGAATGTTATGTAGCACGATGTCCCCTTCCAACACAACTGCATGTTCTCGTACAGACGTATCAGCATCGTCATCTTGTAGGATGGTGAGGATGGCAACTGATGCACCGTTCAACACTGGTTCCAAAATGTCAGTGTCCTGAAGAAAAGTAAAATATGAATTATTGAAAGCTAAGAAAAACTAAAGACAAAACAAATTTCTAAAGATTTTAACTTTAACCTCTATACCATGCTGGTCGTTTGACCCATGGAGGTTTTAAGAAGAAAAAGCTTATTTTCTTTTAATTAATGCCACCTTGTGAGTTTTGTACAAAAATATTTTCTGCTATGGAACAACCACTAACAATGCCCAGCTGCTGCTCAGCAGAAAAAAAGGAGTGAGAGTTATGACAACTGCAATCCCCACTATAAAATTATCTGGACTGCACTGAGAAAGTGTACATTTCCATTTTGGATAAACTCATCCTTTAAAAACATCTCATAGCAATTAGTTTTACTTGCATTACTTTTTTGTACTTACTAAGCACTTCAGGAAAACCTCTGTTGCATCTTCTCTTGAGGAAAATGGGCAGGCCTCTCAGTGCCCGTTGGACACAGTGTTGGATGTCTAAAGAGTATTCAGTGGAAAACAAGAATTTCAATTAGTGAAGTAACATGGTGTACTATACACAATGCAAAATCAGAACTCTCATAGTAATGAAAGTAAAGCACAGGTCAGACCCAGCAACACGCAAAACGTACAACCCCCCCCGCCCCAAAAAAACAACACCACCACCATGTTAACAATTTTACTTTCGTTTTACAAATTAAATAAAATACTGCCAAATAAGAACAAAGCAATGACTCATGACATTCATTTTTACTGACATGTTCACTGATGTGTTTTATTTGAAGCCAACATCTTTTTCAGTTTCTGTTAAGAGAAAAGTATACTCTCTTCTGAAAATGTCAGATAAAGGAGCACTTCACTCACCTGTTCATCAAGTTTATCCAGGAGGACTTCCATCTCCTCACCAAGAACTCCCTTCTTAGACCAGTACAGTTTCAGCAGGCCAGGCACAACTTTGTCAAGGGATGCATTGAAGGTCCCCAGGAGGTCTTTGCTTGTGATCCGATGAAATTTTCAGATATCTAAACAATACATTCACCAAAATATTGTCATTTATTCAACACAGAAAATTCCTGGGTAGCTGTCTTGGACAGTCTGCACCATGTTATATGCCTGACTGTGTCATCAACAGCAAAACCTACCTACTTCAAAAATCTCTCATGAATACGTCTTTTGCACAGGAATAGAAACACCTCCCACAAAACCCAGTATCAATATGAAAATACATATTATGTTCTAAGTTGCACCAAAATCTGTGACCAATCAGATTCTGTGACCTGCCTTAGTATTCTTTCCCTAACAATCTCAGACTATAGAAGTCCTATTTCTAGCACAAAAAGAAAAAAAAATACATGCTAAGTCAAAATTATGAGATTGCCTTTCTGTTTCACAATTTTGATTTAGCATGGGGACTCTTGTACTGGCAGAAATGTTCAGGGTAAGGATTTCAATATAACACTGGCAAGGGCCTTGACTGGAGTGGTAACACAAGATAATAAAGTTGGCCAATGCATTACCCCAGCAAATACCGTACTGCTTCAATATAAGTATAAATCATGCCCAATTTGAATAATAATTAAATTATAAATAAATTAGGACAGTCTTACCTCCTCAGAGGAAAACAGCGCAGGTCATCTCTCCTGGACCTCAGATACCATAGGCTGACACTCCACGACCTCTCTCCGCCTGAGAGAAAATGTTTGCAATAATGAAACATTTCAATATAATGTAGAAAAAAAAAAACGAGAAAAAAAAAGTTACGGATCGGACTCCCCGATCCTTACTGCGCATGTGCAAAGTCGGACCGTACAGATCGCGTCTACCCGTGGAATTGTACATAAAATCAATACTCCACCAACAAAAAGGCTCTCAAAACAATACAATACTTTCCACAGCTTTGAAGGATGGGTCAGGTGTATCCTTCGTGGCCCACCCTATGCCAGAATTCATAGCACGGCCCAGCCGATTCTAGTTTCAAACAATGGCGGCAGCCACTTAGTTTTAATATTACTCTTATTACTCTTTCTGGGTCACAAAGTAAACTTTTAAGGTATTTTCAGGCGAGAATGTAGCTGTGTAAATTTCAAATATCTGCTCAGTTTATTAAGACAACACATTTTTGCAAAAATGCTTCTACGTTTTCGGAGACGTCTGTTACCACCAGCTTCGATAGCTAGCTGGGGATTCAAGGCTCGCTAGAGCAGCGAACTCCTGGCATATCATTTTCAACCCCCTGCGCGGTCCTTCGCTAGCTTAAACATGATATATAAGTCCCTTAGATGACGTAAATATGTTATTGTTTGGCTTTTTTTCAGTGCTTTACTCGTTCCACCCTCCTGGGTCCTCAGGAGGATGCAGCCTAGCGCTTGTAGAAAATCCTAATAACAGATGTCGTTAGCTTACCTGCTAGGGCAAATGGCCGGCAGCTCCCGCACCTGTCCAAAAAATGGTCAAATAATACACTCCAACTTCAGACCAGGTAAAATCCGTAATGGTCGAAAAATTGTAATTTTCATCCAACTTTGGCCACGTTTGTTCAAAGTTTCTTAGCAGGTTTTCAGTTCAGAACACATCGACAAACCACTATCACACAGTCTGCTCAGACTCGTTTGGTCTAGTTCAAACTTATTCAGACCACGACGTGTGCCAGTCACCTACGGGGTTTCCCACCGGTTCCCAACTCGACTCAAAAAATCTACTCAAAAGTTGATAGTCTTTGTTATGCTCGCTAGAAAATCTTAGTTAGGACAACAATGGAAGAAATTTGTTGGGCAGACAAGCTATTTTAGGTTGTAAATGGAAAGTTTTATTTCTAAGTCAGTTTAATTTGAAAACTTTACTCAAATCAACAATTACTAGTTATCGTTTTTACAGTGCAGAGTTGTTGTTTGTATTCCAGCTGTGGTAAACAAAGAAGTTTCCGGAATCTTTTTGACTACAGAGAGTGATGCAGTATTGACTCTAATGCCGATTGGAGTTGTCTGATCCTGTATTTTTGTTCTTTGTCTTTTGTTACACAGAGTGAACAGATCTCTGGTTTTGCCTTTGCTGGTGAGTAGACAGTAATGGTAATGTTTAGTAATTTACTTACAGTAGTTTGGCTATTTGTGTCCTCTTGCCATTCACTCATGGGCAAAAACAAATAGTCAGGATTTAGAATCTGTAGCAGCAAAGCCCCCACACAGGACCACTGACTGCCCCTGAAAATGTCAATGAAGTTTAATAGCCTATTTTTCTCTGATTTTAATTTTTGATGGCTTATCAAGTCCAAACATAGTTAAATGTCGGAGATATCTTTATGCAGTTGTTCGATTTCTCCTTATGTTTGTGGATTTAAGTATCAAGCAAAACTATGAAAGTGCTTTAGGTGAGTATAGGTGGTACCTTAAACACTTAAGAGCACCACAGCTATCGATTTTTATTGTCTCTTTCATTCCACTTGTGAATTAGCATGAAGTCGAAACACTAGAAGTATTTTGCCTGAGTGACTGTAAGTGATAGCTTAAACACTTAAGCAATAATAAAATGTAAGAGAAGTACAGTTAGAGTAGGTATATTAAAGACAATGTTTTAAAATTAAATATAAATGTTGCCAAAAAGGGAGATACTGCAAAACACATAAATATTGCTAGCAACAAGTACAATGGAATGACTTTTTAGTGTAATATTTTTAAGAAATTTTCATTAAAAAAAAATGGTGTGCCACTGTTGTTGTGGTGGTTTTCTGTTGCTTCTGATTTAAATAATTAATTTGTATTCAACATTTTTAATCTGAAATGGGATTAAAAGTTGTCGTTCTTCACATGTTATTAGAACTGACTTGTGATAGAAAATGTTGGAGCCACAAAGCTTCTGTGTACGAAATATTTGGTATATCCTGCATTTGTGCCAACAAATATTGGTGCCTATTCTTTGCAATTCTGTAGTACGAATGTTTTTATTAAACATGTTAAAGCCATCTGAGACTCTACAATTAAATTGTGCCCTCTTTAGACTACAGTGAGTTCATAAAGGCTTGAAGAAATTGAGGATTTTACAAGTTATTTAATGTCACA
Organism: Oreochromis niloticus; assembly: GCF_001858045.2. Classification (NCBI taxonomy): domain Eukaryota; kingdom Metazoa; phylum Chordata; class Actinopteri; order Cichliformes; family Cichlidae; genus Oreochromis; species Oreochromis niloticus. The sequence goes on along the minus strand of NW_020327459.1, from coordinate 85,113 downwards.
GTAAATTGGATTGTGTGTGAAGAGGCTCAACAGTCTGAATCATTAAACAGTGATCTGATGTTTTGTTTCCTTTGTCTAGACTGCTGATCTGATCGTCTCAAGTCTGGTAAGTAAAGGTTTTGTCTGAGGTACAGTGCTAGGAAGTCTTTCTTCCTTGCAGATTTATTTTGTTTATGCTTTTTTGTCACATGTTTCAAATCTTCTAACAAGGATGACCTGGATAAATACAAATACAAGCAGTTTTAAAGTGATGATTTCATGTATGAAGCAGAGAAAACCAAACCAGAGCTATCTGTTCTCTAATACCCAGCTGTGAAAGCCCTGATAGCAACAACTACCATCAAGCATTTATAGTAACTAGTAATGACTGATTTACATCACTGGGGGATTTTGGTCCACTTTAATTTCTGAGTTGCCTTAATTAAGGTCAAAAATAGTGTTTTGAAATCATTTCAAGGATCTCAACTTCATTAAAGTCGAGATTCTGATTAGTCAGTTGGACTTGCTTGTGTGCTTCAGATCAATTTCCTGCTGCAAATCCCAAGTGTGATTAAACTCAGGACCTGATGAGTTGATGTAGGTCCTGAAGTAGTAAAGGAACTCTGGACAATCACAGTAACGGCACCATGTTTTTACTTTAATTCTGGTGTTTTTCTAAAATATTTCTCTCACTTTAGAAGATTCAGTTTAGTACAGTGAGTCCACACAGCTCTTGCTGATCATCAAGATGTTTTTAGGCAAATGTGAGAAAGGTTTTGTGTTCTTTTTGGCCAGTCAATAGATAATTTTGAGTGTAATGGCTATAAAGTGTTTAAAGCAGGAGGCCTGAAACTGTCTGCTGTAACCTCAGTGTGCGGGTTTATTAGGACCATATAATATTTACAGTAAGTTACTGTAGCAGCACGTCTTGGTTTGACTTTATAGACTTAGTTTAGTGTTTTAATAGAACGCAAAAATGTCCTTATAACAGGTTCCACCACCATTTGTTAAACATTGTCATTCTGTTCAGTCCAATAATTTACTGTAGAACTCTTTAGTATTTAAAGCCCTACATTTACTGTATTTTTGAAATTATAAGGCATAATGTCAATAAACAAATCTGTTTTTAAGGCAGATTAAGCCAAACAAAACAGTCAGATAAGTCAAACTTTATTCAAGTCATTCACAACAACTCTCAACACTGTTCAGTTGTAACACATAAATTACAGAACAATACACTCACTTTTTTAGTTCATTCCTCATGCACAAATCCATCAAACTCTTCATGGGTTGATCAGTTTGAAATCTGCTTCATAAGCATGTCTCTTAACACGTGCCAGGTCCTTGTACACACACCATAATGTTATGTTGAAGCACCGTACGAATTACTCTGCGAGGGTCCTGACTATGGTAGCCATAATGCTCTGACAATACATCAAGCAGCGCAGCTTTGTAGCTTACCGAAGTCTTACTAAAATATTTGACAGAATTTTGAGCGCTGTGTACCATAGTCTGAAGAATATGGTCAATCCAAGCATATTGGAAATATGAATAATTCCAGTCCTTTTGTGTCTTACAGGTGACCTGCTGCAGAAGATCCTCTCTCTCTATCATTATAAGCAATTCTGTCTATCCTATCACTCTCCCGACTCTATCTAATTTGACAGCCATTCTATCTTGTATCCCTCTATCTCTACTGCTCTATCTAATTTGACAGCCATTCTATCTTGTATCCCTCTATCCCAAGCGCTCTATCTAATTTCAGAATCCAAGTTTTCAGAATCCAAGTTTTCAGAAATCCAAGTACCAGTAGTTGATCTATCTGTTTTTCAGAATTCTGAGAGATCTCTGCTCTCACTGCTCCTTCTTTCCTGTCATTAAACTCTCACATTCAGTCATTTTGCTGGAAATTACAATTAGAAAGTTGAATATACAGTAGTAGAATTGCAGTACAGTAGATCTTATAGTAGAAACTACTTATACAGCCCTACATTTGTAGTTTTAACTTGGCATTACACTTTGGAATAAACACTGATAGTTTGGCTTACTGGTGCAATTACTTTGATACATTATATAAAATATACACCTTTTATAAGGTTTATTTGTAAAAGGATAATCTGACTATTCTGTAATATATTCAGAGTTCTATATTCACATAAATATTAAATTTGATTCAAATACATTTTTCAAGTCTGTTTCATTGGCTATAACATTTGACTACAAGTTTATACTATTATTATTTAAGGACAAACCCTTTTTTGTCACTCAGTGTAAGTGTTCAGTTACAGTTGTCATCTAGAGGCTGCCCTGAGAACCCAGACTTCCTGTTTCCTGACTGCTGCAGAACATCCAGCTGAAGAATCCCCATCGCCTGTCATCTGATCACCACACCATCACAGCTCCTTATATTTGCTTTAAATTTTAAATATCTTAAAGATTTACACAAAGTCTACTTAAAAGCTAAGAGTTTTATTATAGCCTGTTGATTGATTGTTGAGATTTATTCTGCATATTGCTTTACAGAAGTATAGACCTATTTGTTATCCAGTCTGGTTAAAAAAAATATAAGAAGTAATAATATACAGTTTTTGAAAAAGTTACAATAAAACAGACCAAAGTGTTTTCTGTTTTTTTAAATAACTTTTATATTGAGTTTGTATTTAATTCAGCCTTTTACATCAATTCTGATAAATCTCTGATTTAATAGTTATTAAAGTCATTAGTTTTTCAGTGTTTACAGGTTGACTTTTGTTTACATTTGTGTATAAATACATATAAGGTCCAGTTTGTACTTCAACAAAATGCCAAGAAAAAGTCAAAGGTCACAGTCCCAGAAGCTTAGATGGCAAAAGCAGAAAGAAGCTCCAGGACCGTCTCATGTACAGGTTACAAACAGTGAAAGTCATCAACAGGTAAATGTTTCTCAGAGCAGTGAGCAGGTAAAGTGTGCATGTGTGCCAGATGCTAAAGTACAGCAGGTAATCCAGACTGAACCCCAGGTAACTCTGCAAACGCAGCATGATAGAGAAGCTCCAGGACCATCTCATGTACAGGTTACAAACAGTGTAACTCGTCCACGAGTGAGTAGCATCTGTGCATCCCGAAGCCAGGCCTCTGCTAAGTATGGAAAATACAGGAATCAGCAATGCATGGCTAACAGTTTGGTTTTCCTGTCATTCTTACACGAGGATGAATTCATTACCAGAGCAGATCTAAACCGTGTGTTGGACAAAGGCCATGCCGTGTATTCAGATGCCAGAAAGAGGTTTGTGAACAGCGTGTTTCTAGCCTGTGATGAGCTTCCCACAGTGGTCACCAGCCGCAGACACGAGTATCAAGTGGACATGTCTCAGTTTGCTCATTATGGCACATTTGATGGTACAGATCATCTTCCGAGCCTTGAACAGGGACTACAGTGTTTGGCTTCAGAGGTTCACTACGCTTTGCTAGTCATGGGAGGAACAGTCATCGCAGTTTGCAGGCTGACTTCAGGTGAATACGCATATTTTGACCCTCACCCACGTAAGTCTACTGGAATGCCATTGTCGCTAGCTGTAAGTGGTGGAACTGCAGTTATGTTAAAATTCACACGTCTTAACGACATGACTGACAGGATCAAACGCTTGTACCGAATGTTTAGCATCGCACCAACCTGCACTTATGAGCTACAGCCTGTCGAGTTTCACAGTGAAAACGCAGCTGACCAAAGAGATGCTGATGAAAACAGACAAACAGCTACAACTGTTCCAGCACCAGCTTTAAATGAACCTGAATTTGAAACCCCAAAATCCACTGAGCAGACACAGAAAACTGTGACTGACACTTTAGCCACTGAAGTGATGTCATCCAGAGTGGATTATTCAAATGAGCCAGCTGCTGAGCTGAACAATTGTCCTTCTGATTATTTAGAAATAGAAACCTCTACATCTTCTGTAAGAGACACTCAGGTAACAAAAGAATCTGTTCCTCAGAATGATTTAGAAGCCCTGGACTGGTCAGAAAAGTGTGAAATTCTACGATCAAATCCAGTAACCACCATGCGAATGTTTGATAAGCGTGTTGAGGCTTTGTTCAGAGATTTGCTGTTTTCTCCTGCACAGCCCCTTGGTGAGATCATTGATTACTTTTACAGAGTTGAGTTCCAGCACAGAGGTAGTCCACATATACACATGTTGCTGTGGATTCGAGAAAAGGTAGAAGTAGATGTGGATGATGACCAAACTGTCTGTGACTTTGTGGACAGATACATCTCAGCTCAGCTCCCTGATCCAGAAAAACAACCTGAACTGCACAAAAAAGTCACTGAGCTACAAAAGCACAGCAAAAACCACACAAAGACATGCTTTAAAAGTGTGAACTCTGGTTGTAGATTTGGGTTTCCAAAACCACCAGCCACAAGAACAATGATTGTGAGACAGGATGAGGATTCAGACACTGAAGCTGCAAAAGCCAAACTCAGACCTTTGTTGAACCTGCTGAAGGAACCTGAAGCTGCTTCCCTCACCATAGAGCAGATTCTGTCACGATGCAACTTGACAATGAATGAGTATGAACAATGCCTCCAAGACATAAACAAGAAAACAGCTCTTATTCTGAAACGTGACCCAAAGGACTGTTGGATCAACAATTACAACCCAGACCTGCTTGAAGCCTGGAACTCTAATTTAGATGTCTCATTAATTTTGAATGCCTATTCATGTATAGAATACCTCTGTAAATATATAACGAAGAAAGAATCTGGCCTCTCTGAATACCTGAAGACAGTTATTGATAACTCTGGAAACAACACGGTCAATGAATGTGATGAAATGAGAGCTGTGATGCAGGCTTACTCAAAAAAGAGAGAAATCAGTGCACAGGAGTGTGTGACTCGAGTCTGTGGCCTAAAAATGAAAAAGTGTTCCCGCAGTGTTGTATTTGTACCAACAGATGATAACCCAGTAAAAATGAGTCGCCCCATGAGCTACCTGGAAAGCACAACACACGACAGTCGTATTATTTGGATGACAAGTTTGAGTGATAAATACAAATGCAGACCTGAGACACCAGAATATGAGGAAATGTCACTGGCTGATTTTGCTGCACTGTGCCGGTTGGTGAGTGGTCCAAATGAAGGAAAAGATGTGCTTCCTCTTCTAAACCAGCTTGGATTTGTACAAATGCGAAAGAATGATAAACCAGCTATAATCAGGTATTACCACTGCTCACAAGAAAAAGATCCTGAGCAATATTATGGTCGACTGTTGAGACTTTACCTTCCACACAGATCAGAGCAGGAACTGAAACCACAAGGGTTCCAAACCTATCAGTCGTTCTACAACTCGGGTTTTGTACGACTTCCATGTTCAGACCACAGTGAGTCTGTGAAAAGGGTTGTGAAAAGAAATAAAGACAAGTATGAGAAGAACTCTGAGGATATTGAGAGTGCACTGGAAGAGTTTGAACAAAATAGGGATGTTGTGATCGATGAATGGTGTAATCTGGCTCCTGAATCTGAAGTTGTGAGGTTGCAATGTGATGAGAATCTTCCTGAGAGACATTCTGATGATGAGAACGAACAGGAGAATGTTCCCGACTACAGTCGTCAGTCTGATGCTGTAACAGAGATCAGAGCCATCAGAGAACAACCTGCAGTAGATCCAGCTGTGGTACGTGTAATGTATCAGAATCTGAACCAGAAGCAGGCCTGCATGTTCTATGCTATAAGAGACTGGTGTATTCAGCGAGTTTGTGGTTTGAACCCAGATCCATTTTTCTTCTATATCAACGGTGGTGCAGGAACTGGAAAGTCACATCTGATTAAATGTATTCACTCTGAAGCATCAAAGATCCTGAGCAGACTGCCTGCTAATGCAGAAGAAGCTGACATATCAAATCCAACTGTTTTACTGACTTCATTTACTGGGACAGCAGCTTTTTCTATCAATGGCTCTACGTTACATTCTCTACTGAAACTACCCAGGAGTCTGAAACCACCCATTCAAGGACTTGGTAACCAACTGGATGAAGTCAGATCTGAGCTTATAAATGCTGAAATTATTGTTATTGATGAGATTTCAATGGTTTCAAAACCCCTTTTTGCCTATGTGGATGCAAGACTGAAACAAATCAAAGGCACTCAAAGACCTTTTGGTGGAATGTCAGTTTTAGCTGTTGGAGATTTTTACCAGCTGCCACCAGTGCGACAGTCTAAACCTCTCTGTGTTTATGATCCAGAACAGATTGACCTATGGCAGGAACATTTTCAGATGATCACTCTAACCGAGATCATGCGTCAGAAAGATGATGTGGCCTTTGCAGAGATGTTGAACAGGATTAGAGTCAAAGAAAAGACAGATGAGCTTCCTCAGTGCGACAAAGATTTGTTGTCACAGGCTGTGACTGCACCAGAAGAATGTCCAATCGAGGTCTTACACATTTATGCCACCAACAAGAATGTTGAATCCCACAACACAGATACGCTCAAGAAGCTTCATTCAAACATTATAATAATCAATGCCGACGATTTCCAGAAGGATAAATGTACAGGCAGAATGGCATGAAGAGACAAACCATTTACAGGTGGGCGAAATGATTTACCCAACACCCTGAACGTCGCTGAAGGAGCTCAAGTGATGCTGACCAGAAACCTGGACACACTAAATGGTTTGGTTAACGGTGCTTTTGGTATACTGATAAAGGTGGTGAGATCTGAAAATGATGGACACATAATTAAACTGGGACTCAGAATGGACAACCGGCAGTCTGTAAGAAGCAACCGCAGTGCTAATGCAGCATCTGATGATCTGGTTTACATTGAGAGAGCAGAGGAGAATCTGAAGTTTAAAGGAGCGGTACGCAGACAGTTTCCTGTAAAGCTAGCATTCGCCTGCACAATTCACAAAACCCAGGGTCTTACAACACAGACAGCTGTAGTTTCAATGAAGAACATTTTTGAACCAGGTATGGCTTATGTTGCTCTCAGCAGGGTGACGTCTCTCAGTGGACTGTATTTACAGGACTTGGATGAGAAAAAGATTTACACCAATCCCGAGGTAGCTGCAGCGCTCCAAACCATGAGACAAGCCAGTGTTGAGGAAATGATGCCTCTTCTTCAGGTCAGAGAAACAGCCAGCAGACCTGACACTCTTTCTTTCTGCAGCTATTGTTGTCTCATGATTTCTTCCATTTCACAACTGGGACCTTAAAACATCATAACAGAGCTCTTGTCTATCTTCGCCATCATGTGACTGTCAGATTGCTCTGGACTCTGGTTATGTGCCCTGCAACACATATCAGGTATTTTAAAATTATTGATTGTTTAACTTCTTTGTAGTTCTTAGTCCTTAACACCATAGGACATGATTTTCAATGTAATTTTCAAAACATGCTTGTTTTGTAAGAATGCATTTTAGCTTTGACCGTACAAAGTACTCATAGTATTACTGTTTTGAACACTCTTATAGTGACCTCCTCCTGTGACCTCATTGCTACTGATCAAGCACCTTGGTCAAGGAAGAGACAGGGCTGCAGCCAATCTTTGAATCAGTTTGTACCAGAACTAACAAACAATATCAGACACATGAAAATGAACTTTCGACAAATGTGGATTATTTTTTATTGTGTCTTCACTCTGTTGCAAAAACACAAGCATCTGTTTACCCAGAGTATATCACTTGTTTGGGGAAATAGTGGATTTACTTTTTTTTTTTTTTTTAACTCTATAACCATTTCAGGTTGGATTCATACACAGCTTTCAATCTTGAATTGTAGAGAACACAATATTGATCATGCAATTCTTGTGCAGAATGAAAAAACACTGTACTGATCCATTCTCTTAATTTTTCTGTGAAAATGGATACAAATGCATATATCACAGGATAAATCATTACATCTCACTGGTGATATGAATCTTCCCTTAACATGGGGTGTCAATAGGTAAATGCATACAGAACTTGTGTAACACTGCCTTTTCCACAGTCTTTGTTATCGTATTCTAATATGTAGGTAGTTGTTCACACAAATTGCAGGATCTTGATGCTAAAGTCTGTTTCAAAATGAAGCCCTGCTTGTCAGACCATGATTAACAATCCCCTGCAGCTGATGAAAAGTGCCTAAAGTTCATGTCTACTGATATGTATTTCTGTTTGTCATTTCTTTTGAAGAAACACCGCTGACTTAAGTTTACATGACAGTGCAGCCATAAGTTCCATGTCTATGACTTTACAGTTACTTTATAAATTCCCAGCTATGGCACACTGGTAGCACCAATATGTCAAACCGTTTAGGGGTAAAGTTAAAACAAACAATCTCTCACTTACTGTCTAAGACTAACTGGGGGCGATCGTGGCTCAAGAGTTAGGGTTCACCTTGTAATTGGAAGGTTGCCGGTTCGAGCCCCGGCTCGGACAGTCTCGGTCATTGTGTCCTTGGGCAAGACACTTCACCCGTTGCCTACTGGTGGTGGTCAGAGGGCCCGGTGGCGCCAGTGTCCGGCAGCCTCGCCTCTGTCAGTGCGCCCCAGGGTGGCTGTGGCTACAATGTAGCTGCCATCACTAGTGTGTGAATGGTTGGATGACTATACAAATACAGGCCATTTACCATTTTTTAAAAAAAGAAAGGGAGGGATAGCTCAGTAGGTAGAGTGTTTGGGGGTTTGAATCCACTGAATGGCTACCCTGAGGTACCACTGAGCAATGTACTGTACACACTGCTCCCCGGGTGCCTGCTTAGTGGCTGCCCACTGCTTCACTGAATGAATGGGTGAAATGCAGAGAAAACAAGTACTTTCCCCACGCGGATCAATACAGTATACATTATTATTATTATTATTATTATTATTATTATTATTATTATTATTATTACGGGTGGTGGTCAGAGGGCCCGAGGGTGCCAGTGACTGGCAGCCTCGCCTCTGTCAGTGCGCCCCAGGGCGGCTATAGCTACAATGTAGCTTACCATCACCATTTGGGGCAGTCTTTTCTGTTGCAAAGACTGCCCCAAATCCAATTTTAGTTTTGTTATAACGTTGTATTTACTAGAACTACATTTTTCTTATGTTCCCAAAACATTTTCCATTTCGAAATATGTTTCTGGTGATGCAAAGCATTTTGGATTGAAAATATTACCTGATTATAAACAAAACATTACTTCACATTACTTGATTAAATGTATCACTTTTGTTTTCTTTAGTCTTTTTATATTAAGGTCACATTCACTGCATAATTTGCACAATGTTTTGTTGGATTTTTTGTTCTTTAAATTCATTGACTGTCAGAATATTACATGAAATTCATTGTACACTGACTGATATCGTGGGATTGTTCCCCTGACTTCTGTAACAAATCCTGGCTTTCATAAAATCTGCATGTGGTTTTAATTAATCTCAAATCATGATTTTGCCCTTGCATAACTCCTTGTTCAAACCATTAGAAAAGCACGAATGTAATACTGAAACACTACAAATTCAGTGCCTTTCAACATACAAGATCACATTTCCCATGGAATTTTGTTCGATGGAACTTACAAAATGGAATACTGAATTTATAGTAATTTCAACTTAAGATGTTTAAAAGTCACTTGGATGAGTGACGAAACGTTTCTCCCACAAAACGCTACGTCCAGATGAACAGATTCAACTTTTGGAGGTTCAACTTAAGATATTTTCTTTTTAACTTTTCATGCTGTCTCAAAAACCCTCAAAGTAACAAGTCATAGAATTCTGATGGGAACTGTTGCCAACAGCCTCGACTACAACCGTTCCTTAAACACATTTGCAGGGCTCTAGAGTGCAACCAATTTGGTCGCAAATGCGACCAAATTTTTCAGTGGTGCACATTACACAACAGACAAACATTATGCCCCTATCGTGAACTAAACCAAACAGAGATGGTCAGGGGCAGGACCTCTCTGATTGGCAGTAGTCCAGTTGAAAGTGCAGGTGGAAGAGAGAGGTGAGTAGCTTGAATTAAGCGGTATTGATTCATTAAATCCTGAATTGACTTTTAAATATAACTGTTTTGCCAGAAACACCAGATTCTCAGATTAAAGCTCACAAAACTATTTCAACAACCAACAAACAGCAAATGAGAGCAGGTACACGGATTCCACACAGAGACGTAAAAACAGAGCGACCTGAAGCATCAGAATCAGCTT
>NW_020327459.1:0-62500 GCF_001858045.2 Oreochromis niloticus | reverse complement strand
ACGGACCCCAGGTTAGAATTTCTTTTTGTGTGCACAACGCAGATTTTCTCTGCGCAGAGACCGTGCCAACAGTGCGCAATTGCGCACGTGCACAGCTTAGAAGGAACATTGCCCACCAGTCTACCGTTGTTTACAGTGCTGTCTTTTTCTTTTTTTCACTTAAATGACCTCGGACAAGAAAGCCTATTTTTTCTGTTGTTCAATACTGAAGAAATTTAAACTTCTGAGAATTATGCAGAACATTGCAGAATATTTTTAAGGTTATCTGCTATAAAAAGTCAGGCCAGAAAAATCTTCATGTTTTTCTGTTTTATTCTCAGTTACTTTGACACAAAGGCATCTGCTGTGATGCTCACAATTCTTATGAAGTCTCACATGTATCAGTACTGATAAATGATCAGAATTATAATATTTCTGACTGTCTGAGACTAAATTGAATCGAATCAGGACTTTGAGAAGCAGAATCGATTGGATTATAGAAATCAGTGATGATACCCAGCCGTAGTGAGCAGCCTAGGCCTGACAGAAGTGGATGTAGCTGTGGGTAATAACAAAAGATTAAACTGTTGATACCTTTTCTGTTAAGTTAAGGCCTGACCATTCTGAAATTCAAAGCCACTGCTCTGACACGGTGCCATGAATCTTTGAATGCTGAAAAAGCAGCAGTTTATCCAGAAATCACATGCTGTGATAAATGCACTGCCCAAGTGTCCCCTCTCCCCACTGCCTTTCAGCAGCAAACAGGTGGTCAGAGGAGGCCAAGATGATGATTAAGTTTAACATTTTCTACAATATTGACAAAGCACTTTAAGCACAAGATTGTCAGTTAATAATTTAGAAATAAATAGTCTGTATGGACTGCAATTTCCCCCCCAAAAAAGTGCACACGTAAAACTGCGGTGTTAAGCGATGTGGTTGAAAAATTTAAGTGCACCTAACTTTTGTGCCAATGCGCCTAATGTTTTGAAGTTAGGCGCACCGGTACGCCCATGGCAAAAAGTTAGTCTAGAGCCCCGATTTGTATTAATCATACTGTCCAATTTCCATGTCATTAACACACTGTTTCATTCATTTCCAACTCTTTATTACAATTTTTTTCCATATGAACAAAATATTTTTTAAAAAAACCTAGGGTGTGAGAAGTTAAAACTGTTTGTCGTGTTGAAAATGTTCATGATGTAAAGTTTAAAAGTTTCAATCTCTGAAACATGCTTCCCTTTCAGTTTTATGTTTACACAGACCATGGCCTTCTCGAGGTCTTTCTCAAATGGCTGCCACATGTGCGCGTCAATAAACAGGCTCTTTCCATCTTCCAGTAGTAGCTCAAGCTGATTGGGGCTGTTGGTACTGGTGACACCGACGACATTAACCTCTGCACGTGCCTCTTCATTTGTCTGTCAATACGCAACCACCTAGTAAGCATTTGAACCTTCAACTTCTTTCATGTAAAAAGTCTGGTCAATTTGGCACATTTCCTCCTCCCCCCCCCCCCCCCCCAATTCCCAGTTCACATAAATACATGGCATTATCTAACATTTATTTATAGAGCCACTTCCAGATATCTATATACCAAATACAGCTATAAAGCTAGCTCTGCAAGAGCATAGAATACATGCACCATCATATTTTCACCTACTGTGAGATAGTATGCATTTACATTTCAAAATCTATAATTCTAAACATTGTTTTTACATTGCTATTACATGTTGGTACAAATACAGCTTCTTCATACCTCAATTTTTGTAAATGCTGTCGTGTGCAGCTCGAATCCAAAAGTGGACCGTTTCACTTTGACGTGGGACACCTTTATGTGGTCTCCCACATGAAGCTCATGGACGGCCGCCTCCCTCCACAAATAGTCTCATGGTACAAGCATCCTGAAATCATATAGATCATAGAACACATTTATTCATAATATTACAAAAAGCCACTCACTACCAAATTCAAGCCAACATCATAATATAATGTAAACCTCTACCACCAATCTCATTACTTTTCCGACTTTATTAGGACACTTCAGTTGCACCATTACCTGCTTTAACTGCACATTTTTGACTGGAACTTCTTGGTTCCCCGACACCACTTTCCGGATGGCCAAACCCTGAAAAGTCAAATACATTATTTAAACTTGAAAATACATAAAACAGTCATGGCTTCTTAAAAAAAGAAAAAAAGAACCAAGCAATATCCTGATCACAGCACAAATACTTACCTCCACAACCTCCCCTTCTACGGTTATAAGCCCCACATTTGTAGAGCTCATCTTCAGCTGGGTCAAAGGGGGCAGGGGATGCAAAAGATTGTCTGCTTTAGAAAGCAGCTCTTCGGGGACACACAGGGCAGAGGCTCTAAAGAATTGTGTGGTGGCACTAATATGAATGGCATAGGGGGGAGCTGTCCCTCTTAGCTCATGCCCTTTAATTATATAAGAAACCCCTTCCTGCACTTTTGATGCAAATGCAAAGTCACTTTAACAACTGTTACCCCATCAGAGAGGGCTGCCACCATATTACACTTTTTAGTGATGGGTTTTGCCACCCCCTCCTTCACATCCCATTTTATCACCCTTGCCTGTTCACAGACTTTTAATACACGCACATGTAAGGGTGGTGGACGAAAATAAGGGGTCTCAGGACGACTATTAATAAGTCGCATCAACGCCATTCTGAAAGAAAAAAATACATTCACAAATTTATACATTTCTGCTAGATACACTTCTGATATTACAGTAAAACACTTTACGTTCATGTAGTCTCTGCGTTTTCATATAGACAAACCTCTTCACCTCTTACAACTTCAAAAACACATTTAGGTGTAAGACAGGGGTGGGCATTCCAGGCCTTTTGGGCTGGTGTCCTGCAAGTTTTAGATGCATTCTTGATCCATCGAAGCTGAGTACAATTGCATTCTCAACATGACTTGAAGTTCTCCAGAGGCCTGGTAATAAACTAATAATGTGATTCAGGTGTGTTGACCCAGGGTCATATCTAAAATCTGCAGGACACTGGCCCTAGAGGCCTGTATTACCCAACCCCTGTCTTACACCCAATTTTAAGTTCCTACTCCAACTACAACCCACAAATTATTACAGTACCTGTCTCAAATTACCATCATAAAATATAATTCTCAAAATAATTGTCACACTTATCAGCCTTCTTTAAATACATACAAATATTACAACCGAAAAGTTTGTCCACGGGGGGGGGAAATCACTTTTCTTTGCCCAACTTGTGTTTTTTTTTTTATTTTTTTATTTTTTTTTACAGCTAATACTGACTTTTGAAAATATTTATATTACACTTCAGAAAACAAGGAAACATTTTAGAAAAAGTTCACCAAACACTTATGTTAACACAGTTAAATACTTAACTTTACCACTTAACTATAAACTTCTCCTATTTGGGATTCTCTCCTACTGTGTTCTTAAATTTTTATTATAATGTACAATACTGAGAGGTCTGGAAAATGCTTTTGCCATGATGTAATCTGTAATTTCCACAAAGTATGCTGATCAGTGTAATTTTCAATGATTGAACTGTAGTAGAGACGAGCAAACATATTGGTACATCTGAGAAGAGAGAACTTTTGTTATGAAAATGATTTTAATCTTTTACACATGATTGCATTTGAGCTTATTAAAGAGCTGTGGCTCCTGGTCAAGTGAAGGTCAGAAACTCTTGGCAGGCGGTAAGGATCAGCCAATACACAGTGAGGAGGACAGGAGCTCTGAAAGGAATGGCAACACACCTGCTTACAGACGCCTGGAGTGATTTTTATCTTTTATTACTTATATTCTTTAAAGTTAAGATTTAAGTTTTTATCATTTATACCTTATATCTTTTGAGTAAGTTTTAAGTTTCAGTTCAGTTTGAGTAAGTTTCCTTCATGGGTCGAGTGTGACATTTACCCTAGAAATCACACAGAGTTCAGCTGTGTAGGTGCAGAGGTGCAGACGGGGTCATGACACAGACATAGCTTACACAGCAGGCACCCACACATACACACTCTCACATACACACACACACACACACACACCATAACAGATCTATTTTGGTAGGTAAGAAGTCAAGATGTGTTTTTGCTGCAATTGCAAATTGTGCCGGCAGATTGTCAGATGCTTACAGGAAGTATACCTGATCTACGGGAAGATAAGGAAGCGTACGTGGGGCGACACCGGGATGGAGATGAGACGTGGTGTTCTGTAGACTATGTTAAAGTTAGCAGGAACATTTTGTGGTTTAAGTGATGTAAGCTGTACTTTGTCTATTTTTGCAAAAGAGGGGGGCTTTGTTATTGTACCCATATAAAACCTTTGTTTAATCATCGTGAGTTCAGTTCGATTGCTGACTTTGCCCAGCTTCGGACTCCACGCGTGTAATCAATAAATCTTTGCTTTGACCACATCTTCCGGACCAGAGTTGTTATTTGCTTGTGAGCCCTCCGTACTCCTTTTCTCCAACTTTTGAACCTTAACATTTTGGGGGCTCGTTCCGGTGGTTGGAGTGAGGACAAGACCAGGGAGGCGCTGGACAGGGTCCGAGGTGGTCAGGCGGACAGACGGAAATCAGTGGTGGAAGTGAGGGGACATTCGCCGGCGAATTAAAAAAGGTAAGACACTACCTGTTGAAGTGAATTTCCAAAAGTGTCAGATTGAACACAACAAAATTAGAAAGTCTACTCACTGAAAGTTACTGATGAATGTCTGTTTTGATTTGATTCTGATTGTAATCTCATGAGCATATCGGTTGAAATAAGGATAATGAAGACTAATAAAGGACAGTACTGAGAGAATTTTAGTGTGGTAGGGAATTTGATTATGGTGGGGGGTGAAGCCCCGTTGGTCATTTGATCTACGTGTGATGGTCAGTTCGTGGGTTCAAGTCCCTTATGTCCACAACGGGAGATCTGCCTCAATCTTATCCGGCTCTGGATGTAGATTGTTGTTTTAAATCATTATAAATTTTTCTAGAACGACAGCGGCGTCTGTTAAGAAGCGCATTTTCTCCTTGGTAACGCTTGCACTAAGGCAGGACGCTGACCTTAGGCCTACTAGGACAGTAGGGATAGTACCGTCGACAACGGGGGAGAGGTTGGGAAACTCCGAAATTGCTAGGGGATCGATCGAATCCCCTATTTGCGCTTTTTTGGCTACGATAAATTTGGTTAGGGTATTAGCAATCGGGCCACCGTCAGGGACGGAATACTGGCTAAAATTGGTCGCAAAAAAGTCAGGGACTTTTATCGGTCGGACCGTTATGGGTAAATTTGTCGAAATTTATAGGAACTAAGAGGCCTAAAAAATCTGTGCAGTTGTAAAATAAGGACGTCTCTGTAAGATAATAATATAATGATAAGAAATCCTCGGCTGAAGGGAGTCTCTGTATCAGCCTGCTGACTTCTATTTTTAGATGGTGTGTGTCTATGTAAATGAGGAGCAGTGACGCTCATAGTGACTATCGCTTTCGGTTTCGAGTTGACTGAATGTGTAACTATTGTTTGAAAATTTTGTTAAAATGTCTGTAACTGAGAGGTTGGTTTTGCATATTACGAGAGGATAAATAGAGTCGAATTAAATGTGGTGAATGTGTGATCAGTGACCGAGCTTAAGGGTCACCGTTTAAGTGTGTGAGTGCGTGATGAGTTTGACTGAGGGAGAGAATGCTGCAGCTCTGTGAGTTATTTTCACATAACCTGTGTCTATGTAAATGAAACGGCTGCTAACGTGAGTGCACGAAGGAGTTTGAACAGTTGTTTAATAAAGAACGTGGCTGCGAAATCCCTAGAGTTTTGGGAAGTTTATAGAAATTGTTATGCATTGCTGAATGCGTGTATTTAAAATGCTGGTTTTGTTTATTACCATTTTGTGAGTAAAGTCTTAATTTTTGACATGAGTGTATGACTGTTTTGCTGAGTTTTGAGATAGAATACATGAACTGTGATTTGATTTTTCTTAAGATAAAAAAGGATGTTTGTTTCTGGATCTTGTCAGATTGAATATTCACGTACGGGGAGTGTTATTCATATGAGATGCATTTGTTGGGCTGAAACGCCGCAGAACCATTATGGTTTTACCGTGTCCGCAGATATAACACGGTCAGAATTACAGTTATTTAACTTTCTGTTTCGTAGTTTCCTGATATTCCGGTGTTTGGAAAAATACATTGAGACACACGAAAGAGATCCAGGTGAAGCTGCCACTGCGTTTTTATCGTTCTGCCAACATGCCTTTAGTCCCTTTGACATAGAGTACCACTGGACCGGGTAACGGACGGTGAAAGTACGAACATATGCAAATGAGTTGGCCGCTGTGAAACGCATAAGGATCTCTGTTTTGGTTTAAAGTGTTTTTTAGGTCATAAGCATGATTTATACATATGGTTAACTGACTGTAAATATTACGTTGCTTTGTTTGTATGGGGATATACATGGGGTTTTGTTTCATTGCTGCAATGATGTTATTGATGAGCTGGGTTTTGAATGTTGTTGTGATGCAAAGCTGGATGATTTGAAGTTAAAGCTGTTTTAATTTAGGCAATACATAACGGGTGATATTGACGTTTGAGTTTTCTTGTGTTTTTACCTGAGGCTTAAATAAACAAATAAGTACCTTTGAGAAACCCGGTCAAATTTTACTGTGCATAATAACACAGGGTGCATTTAAGTATAACTCACTGCGGCCTATGTTGTAGTGATAGGACGGATAATAAAAAAAAAAAAAAAAAAAAAATTTTGATGACCTTTTGAGATTAAATTGCGAAGATAAGATATAGTACACAAAGTTTAATAGGATGATTTGAGTTTGTTAAGCACCTGGCCATATAATAATGTTGGGCTGTAGCAGGCTGACATATCACTAGAGAATTGTTAAAGACGAATGAGCTGTCTTGACCCAGAGAAAATGGAGTGGTCGTCCTGTTAGGATTGAATGATACTCCGGCTCGGTGGTCAAGTTCAGACATAAGCCTTAGGCAATCATGAGCCACTAATAAGCGTGACAGATTAATAGATATAAAAGTACAGGATTGAGTGTGAAAAAAAAAAAAAAAAAAAAAAAAGAAAAATCACAGTGAAATGAGCACGCAATAAAGTGGACTTATTAGGAGTAGAAGAGTTATAAAATAGAGGGGAGTTGGTGTTAATTTACCAGTAAAAGCAAAAAACAAAAAATAACATAAAATAAAAACGGGTTGGTTGGTTGAAATAATAAGGTTTAAAAGTGAAGAGTGTTAATCTGGATTTGAGGGTTATATAGGGAACAATCAGCTGGAAAATAACCGAAATGCTGTTGGAGGCGTTCTGTAAAGTGGATATTTCACTCGTGGAAGGGGTGTTTGAAATTAACTGTGTTTGCCATGGAGAAACGGAGAATGCCCCGTATGAAGTGTCCATATCCGCAACAGTTGAGTTAGATGATTTGGATGAGTATGTAAATAAATGTTTGCTATTGTTTACGGGATTAATGGAATTGGCGGATAATGAAAATAACCCGGGGTGGGTGCCATCTAACGCGGCGGAGTTTCTTGTCTCCCTGGTGGAAGCGGCAGAGACGGGTGCCGAGTTTGACATGCTTGGATGAGGGCGTGTAAAGGTGGAACCCGGGTCAGAACAAATGAAGTGTGTTGTGATAAACGGGTGGTCAAGTCACGGATGGCTTATGATAAGTTGGGTTAAACTCTGTGTGTCACCAAGCAGGAGAAGACGAGGAACCGGCTGTCAGGGTGGCGAGACGGGTTGTGGAAACCGAAAGTGAAGTACAACAGAGTAACTGAGGAGGCGGAGCTAGAAAACGTCACAGGAGGGGGTAAGTGAGTGTGTGGCAGAATGGGTGACAGGGCGACCTCTGGTGAAATAAAAGGGTATAAGCCCTTGAAGGCTCAGCTTGAACAGCTGAAGAAAGCTGTTCGACTGGCTAATGCTGGAACATTAAAAGCGGCTGAAAAAGAATGTCAGGTTATGGAGCTTGAGGTAAGTAAGCTCATCACATCTCAACAAAAGAGATTGAGTGATGAAATAGCTCTGAGCTTGGTGTTTCAAGCTGAAGGGAAAAGGTGTGAAGAACAACTGAAGCAACTGGAAGAGGAGTCTGTGGGTCATTCAGTGAATAGAAAGACCAAGGCAGAAATGAAGGACCTCAGAGAGGTGCATGACAAGTGCTCTAAGTGGTTGTTTTTGTGGAATGCCGCAAAATCTTGGATGAAGGAGGATGACACGGCCAGAGCAGGGGATATGGTGAGTATAATGGCTTCAGTAAAACAACTAAAAGAGGAAAATAAGAAGTTGGAGGAGCAAATGAGGAACTTGACCACAAAAACAGAGGAAACTGCTAGACCCTCAACACCCAAAATATACCCATGGGCTAATTTAATGCCAAGTGCCCCACCCCCACCCTATGCCATGCCGGTGATGACTTTGGATGGAGGACAGGTGCGCGGGCCTGGAGGAAAAACAGGAACAGTCCTGGGAGGAGTGGTGAATGTTGAATACACTGGTGGACACATAAGGAGACAAGAGGAAGAAGTAAGAGCAGGGGGGCATCAGCCCTTTAGTGAAGGTGGGAGACTGGAGGCCTCAGCTGCAGATGAAGGCCCAACCTCGCCACCAAGGGGAATTAGGAGTGATAGGCTGACGCCGTCCGAGAAACACCTGTTGGATCAGCTAAGACAGGACAGACAGGAGGAGGGGATGCACACCGGAGAGGAGGGGCGGCCCCCGATGGAGCTGGGAGCCCGGCCCAAGCACAAGGGATCGCCAGGTCCGCAGAGGGAAGGACAGGCCCAGATGAGGAGATCGGGTGGAGCAGAAATAATGCCCGACCGGGAACGCTGGGAAGGAGAAGTGCATGGTCCTATGTATGAGGAGCCTGAGGCATTGCTGAAGGTGTTCAAAGCATTGGAACTGGCGAAGAGGAAAATGCTTAAGGACTGGTCAAAGGATAAAATGGAGGATGGGGTCTCCTGGAGTGATGAAGAGGAGGATGGCGATGAAGAAGAAGCAGCTGAAGAGGGAGAAGTTGAGTCAGACCCAGGTCCAAGCATAAGGCTGAGAAACCGCGAAGTAAAAAAGGATGAAGGCGGAAAACAGAAGCAGGCCCCTCCAGGTCGGAGAAGATCAATGTTTGGGCCATCAAAGGGAAAGACACAGGTGAAGAAAAATAGAAGAGTAATTTTTGATAGAGGAGTACAGGAGGGACAACTGAATATGCCTCTGATGTCTGGTCCATGTGGTGAACCAGTGTATAGAGCATATAAAATCAGAGATTTGGAAGCATTGGTTAAACAACTTCCGCCCATTACAGAAGGAGGGGCTAGTTGGCTGAGGAAACTGACCACACTGACCGAAGCAGAGGAGCTTGCTCTCGGTGATTTTCGCGGGGTCGCTGGGCGCTGCCTCCTGGGGGGAGGATTAGCTGATGTAGAGGGGCTAGCTGGCACCACTACGTATGCTAATGACCTCGCTCTTGCTGAGGTCCAAAGTGCCCTGTTTGATGCTGTTCGTGAAAAGTATCCAACACGCAACACCGGCACGATTCCTAAGATAATTTGGGACCCTAAAGACACACCAGGGGAGTTCTTAGCTAAAGCTAAGGAGCAGTGGTTGATGGAGACAGGCATTCATCCAGGTAAGGAGGGCGAAAGTCGGGCGTGGTTCCGTTCCGCCGTTCTAGCAGGACTGCCAAAACAGGTCACAGCAGACTTAGAGAGGAATCCAGACTTTGCAGTGGCAGACTCTGTGCAGTGGGAGAGGCATGTGGTGCATCGCCTCCAGCAGGAGCAGGATTCGGTGAATAAACAAAAGAAAGAGCTCGAGGAAGCCCAGGCTCAACTTGTCAGGTTACAGTTGGGGGAAGCCCGCGACAAAATTGACAGTAAGAAAAAGGAAATGAAAGAACAAAGCAAAAAAATCATGGTGGCAAGGCCCGGGGCTGATCCGGTGCCTGACTGGCCGGATTTGGATCCGAATCTCTATCCTGATGACCGCTGGCCCGCCAATGCACCAGGGCAACGTAGACCCGCTGGGAATTGGGGGACCGGTGGTTCGCAAAGGGGGCGTGGTGGATCCGGCAGGAGTGGGTTAAGAGCTCAGAGTACGGGGTCTCAACACAACTATGCCAGCTGGGGCAGCTGCTTTATCTGTGGAGCAGAGGGGCACTGGGCTCGAAGTTGCCCAGAGGGCCCCAATAACTACCCGAGGCGGGGCTACTCACGCCAGGCACGCGGAAACATCAGAGGAGGAGCTGCGTACAGGGGGGCGCACCAGGCTCCGAATCCCAGTGCAGCGCCTGTCGCCCAGTATCCAGTCGCTGACTGGGGCTGGGACGGGGAGCAATACTGACGCCGCCCGGAGGGACCGAACAGTGTGGGTGCGGCAGAACCCATGCTGTCGATGACCGTGGAAGGTACAGAACTACCCTTCCTGGTGGACACTGGAGCAACTTATTCTACATTGAGAGACACACCCGACTGTGCAACGCTTTCAAATAGCACAGTCAGTGTTGTGGGTTTCTCCGGGATTCCGATGACTCTGCCACTGACTGATCCAGCTTTGACGCAGCTGGGAAAACAGACTTTGAAACACCGATATGTGGTGTCACCACAGGTGCCTGTAAATCTCATGGGCAGGGATCTGCTTGTGAAACTGGGAGCAACTATTATGTGTTCGGCAGACGGCCTGACGGTCTCTCTGCCAGGAGGAAAAGAATTCCCGTGCCTGGGATCGCCTTCAAAGACTCAATATCTGGTCAGAGACCCTGAGCAGTCCACAGCAGAAATATACTGGGGACGACTGGTGGAGGAAGGCATTCTGAGAACATACCAGCAATGGAGACCCTGGATAATGAGCTTGGCCGTCTACTCTGAGCCTAGAGATCCTTACCACGTCACCCTTTTTTATGATAAGGAAGAAGACGACACCTATAGGGAACAATTTGAGAGTGATCTAGAGGGAGAAACTTGGAATGTAAAAACACACAATATTTACATTGGACCAGAAGGTGTCGCCGCGGCTGTCAAATTAACGGATGAACAATTGCCCTGGTACAATGTGGGAGAGGATTCAGCCCCTCACATTACTTTGGCGGTCCATGTTGGTCATGAGGCACGAGAACTAGGGCCAATGGTCAAGCGGGCGCTGGACAACTCTTGGTGGCAAGGTACGCAAATTCCAAATGTTTGGTATGCTCCTAAATGTAAAATTTATCGTATACTTTGTTGGTCTAACGATGCTGTGATTTTAGAACACAAAGAAATTTCCAGAACACATGGCAGAGAGAAAACAGATCATCCAGACGCGGTGGCTGAACTCCCCAAACTGCCTGACACATTGTGGTCCAGAGGGCCAACTGATGTGGGTTTGGCTTCCTGTTCACCTGTTCTTTTCGAGCTGAAGTCGGATGCACCCATCAATAAACCACAGTACAGGCACAAACCAGAGGCTGACGCAGGTATTGCAGAAACCATTGAAGGGTTGTTGCAGGTAGGGGTGTTAGAACCATCACACTCATACTGGAACACGCCTATTTTACCAGTTGAAAAACAGGGTACGGGGAAATACAGGATGGCACATGATTTGAGAGCTATTAATGCCATACTACGCACTGAAACTGTTCCTGTGCCTAACCCATACACAGCTCTCACTGCAATTACATGGGACCAGAAATGGTTCACTTGTATTGATTTGGCTAATGCCTTCTTTTGTCTTCCACTGCACGAGTCACTCAGAGACATTTTTTCATTTACATACAGAGGCAGACAGTTCAGATACACACGGTTGCCACAGGGCTTTGCACTGTCCCCAGGCATTTTCAATCAGGTGCTGAAAGAAGCCCTGTCACCATGTCAATTGCCTGAGGGCTGCACATTAATCCAGTATGTTGATGACCTCCTAATTGCAGCTCCTTCCGTGGCGGCGTGTACGGCAGCCTCGCTCGCAGTGTTGAATCGACTGGCAGAATGCGGCTTCAAGGTCAGTAAGGAAAAACTGCAGCTGGTCCGACCGGAGGTAACTTTTCTGGGCCGGGTGATTGCACACAAATCTGTGGGGTTAATGAGCACACACAGAGACCAAATTCTCACACATCCCAAACCACGAACGGTGAAAGAATTGCTTTCTTTTTTAGGGTTGACAGGTTACAGCAGACAGTTCATTCCGAACTACGCAGGTAAAACCGCCCCTTTAAGGGACCTGATTAAGAAAGTTGGCGCTCGAAATTTGAGGGCTGAGTTGTCTTGGACACCGGCCACAGAGTCCGCGTTCATTTCACTGAAGCAGGATTTGTCAAGGGCCACTGATTTGGCCACGCCAAATTACGATGAACCATTCTACCTGGATGTTTCTGAAACAAATGACATTGTAAATGGTGTATTGTTTCAGAAAAAAGGGGGGAGTAGAGATGTGCTCATGTATGTTAGCATAAAACTGGGCCCAATAGAAGCAAGACACCCAACATGCACACGACACGCAGCAGGGGTCGCAAAAATCATCCAGAAAACAGCACACATAGTAAGGGAACATCCACTGAAAGTGCTCACCACGCACAGTGTAGTGGCTTATGTGAACTCACAGGCGTTCACAATGACCCCACTGAAACAACAGAGGTTGAGCAAAGTTTTAGATGCACCTAATCTGACATTCACACATGAAGGCATTAATATGGCAGATTTAATGGGGTCAGGGGAACCACATGACTGCGTGAAGAAAGCCCAGGTTGAAGAGAAAGTGAGAAAGGATCTAAAAGCGGAACCCATAGCAGGAGCAGAGGAGTGGTTCACAGATGGATGCTGCCACAGAGATGAAGAAGGACTTAAAGCAGGGTATGCTGTAGTTCGCAGAGTAGGGCAGGAGTATCAGGTAATAGAGGCAGGAAGGATTGAGGGACAGCAGTCAGCCCAGAGAGCTGAAGTGATAGCCCTGATCCGAGCGCTGCGGTTGGCCAAGAACCTGAAAGTGAACATTTACACTGACTCAGCATATGCGTTTGGAGCCGCACAGGTGGAGCTGGCTCAGTGGAAAAGAGCTGGATACAGAACTGCAACCAACGCACCGATTTGCCACAAGAAGGAAATGGAGGAACTGGAGAAAGCCCTAGAAGATCCAGATGAGGTGAGTATTGTAAAATGCAAAGGACATTCACAGGGAGACAATCCGGTGGCAAGAGGAAACCGGACAGCGGATGAAGCTGCAAAAAAGGCCGCAGGCTACAAAGGACAGAGACAAATGGTGCAGGTAACGGCAGAAGAGGAGGGGAGCACCAACACCTTGGAGGAGGTCAGACAGGCTCAGAAGGAAGCATCCCCAGAGGAAAAGGGGGTGTGGCAGGCTAGAGGAGCCTGGCAGGAGGAAGGCCTGTGGAGGAGCCCGGACGGGCGTCCAGTTTTGACGACTAAAATGGCAAAGCAGAAGGTACGTGAAGCTCATGGACTGGGCCACGTGGGTATAAAACAGATGGAGAAAAACTTGTGTCGATGGTGGCACCCGGAATTAAGGAACATGGTACAGGAGAAGGCCAGAACATGTCTAATCTGTGGAGCACACAATCCCAAACCAGCAGTGAAACCAGAGCCGGGTAAGTTTTTGATCCCTGAGAGACCAGGAGAGGAGATTGTTATTGATTTCACTGACATGATTGAGACAGGTCCCGGTGGTGTGAGGTATTTGTTGGTGTGTGTTGATGCCTTGACCGGCTGGCCCGAGGCTTGGCCAACCCGGAGGGAAGACGCAAAGAGTGTAATAAAGTGTTTGATTAACCATTACATTCCGCGACACGGGTTTCCCCGAAGGATTAGATCAGATAATGGCACACACTTTAAAAACCAGGATCTGCAAGAAGTAGAGAGAATGTTGGGAGTGCAGCATAAATTTGGGACAGTGTATCATCCCCAGTCTCAGGGAAAAGTAGAAAGAATGAATCTGAACTTAAAAAATAAGATGGCTAAAATATGCGCACAAACAGGGTTAAGTTGGGTAGCTGCACTCCCCATTGCTTTGATGACCATACGATGTTCTGTGAATCAGTCAACAGGCTTTACCCCGTTCGAGCTGCTGACCGGGAGACAGTTTCCAGCCCCTTGGACAGTGGTCTCGGCGGAGCAGCCCCAGAAAAGGAACAGGTCTCATGCTGAATATTTTAACGAGTTGAAAGCCCTTGTGTCCAGTTTCACAAAACAGGTGACGTGTGAGAACCCCAGAGAGAAAGGAGAGGTCCCGGACGCCAAGGCGGTGTGGCTAAAGGTCATCAAACGCAAGTGGAAGGAACCCAGGTGGACAGGTCCATACGAGGTGACAGGGCGGACGGCTACAGCGGTCCAGCTGAAAGGGAAAGGCGACACCTGGTTCCATTGGACGCAGTGTGCGGCAGCAGACGAGAGCCTAGTGGACGAGGACCCGGCGCCACCGGACACGGGGAGCAACAAATCTAAGAGGCAAAATAAATCCTCTCCCCGTGCAACGGGCCGATCGGTAGTCTACCCGAAAGGCCGAAGCAAGAAGAATCGCTGAGGAGGAGGTCGCCGCGCCTACAGAAAGGAGCAACCACAAACTGAGTGGCCGGAGAAGGGTAGCTGAAAAAGAGAAAAAGCAAGCAGCAAAGAGACTCAGAAAAATCACGCTTTGTATTCTTTTATTTTTAATCATTAAATACACGCTGAAAAATGCCACGCCGTGAATTAGACCCTCATGAAGAGAGGGCACAAATTAAAATATTACTTGTTATTGTGAGTTTGATGTCTGTGATGATATTAATTATGGCCGTATGTTTGCTCGTTTATACTTTGCAGAAAAACCCAAGCGAACTGTCCGGACCCGGAGGCCAGCCCACTCCAGCACCACAAGAGGGATCGTTCGCCGAAACGGGGCCAAGGGTGAGAACAAAGCGTGAAATCTCGGGTATAAAGGATGGGTGTCTCAGCAGATATAAGGGGCTAGAGCTGGACTACGTTAAAGGGTCCACAAGTGCGTATACGTTTGACTTATGTGAAGTGATAGATTGCGAAGGGGTAAATAGCAGCTGGAGGGGATATGATGTGTGGATTTGTAGTCACCCTGCCATATGCACACGGGGAGGGAGCCCTCACTCCAGTCGGGGAAGTCACGCTGTCCTGGGGTCTTATACTGCAGGGCAGTGGTGTATTCCTGGTTGGGGGAATGTGGTAGGATGGACCGGAGTGGGGTGGCAGCCGCAAGTGCCTGAAGGGTTAAAAGGGATAGCAATACAGAGGGATTTTTCCACTTCTCAGAACCCCATTACTCTTTCCCTGGGTCCTTGGAATGCTCTCCCTAGGTCAGAAAGTCCGGGAGGTGTGTTTTACCTGGTAATCGGGATAGATATGGTGGGAACAGATCCGACAGGGGTAATTAGGATAAATCTTGTCAACCCAAAACCCAAGCCAGTAGGAAACGTGTCGTCTACCGCAGCACCAGAGGAACGGGAACCAAAAGCCAGGCGAGTCCTCACGGTAGATTATACGAGGTTAAAACCAAAGGATTTGATAGAACGCGCCACCGGGTTCAGTGACAGTAACCTGTGGCTGGACTGGATGGCATTAAATGCTGAGGAACAGCAGGTGTCAAATTGTGTGGCTTGTGCGTCGGCTAGACCACGTTTGTTCACAGAACCAGCACCACTACATCCAGAGGATAAGTGGGGCTATGACTGTATGCTGCAACTGACCAGAGGAGTGGTGAGCACTGGAAACTGCACGGTGTTGTCCAGTTTATTTCCCCCAACCGATAAACATACAAAGGCGGGACCATTTATGCCGAAAAAAGATAATTATACGTGTTTTAAGTTCTCCACAGATCACGTGAAATATGAGGTGGGAGAAATTGACCCAAGTTGGTGTTCGGTTACCAAAACAGGGAGAACCACAAACAATGTAAGTCATGCAAACACTTTGATTGGGACCTGGGCTAGAAGTGGGCTTTATTATTATTGCGGACATAAAACTCTTTTGGCTCGTGTTCCTCTGGGAAGCGTGGGGACGTGCGCAATGGTGAGGCTAGGTGCGCCACTTATGTTAATAGGAAACCGGGTGAAGGCATTCCCAAAGCACGACACACGCACACTGACAGCTAGGCGCAAGAGACACGTTCTGGGAAAAAGAGGGGCTGAGGGAACACATGCTTATGATCCTAGGATGGACTCGCCGACCTGGATAGACTCAATAGGAGTGCCTAGGGGAGTTCCAAATGAGTATAAGCTTGCAGATCAAATAGCCGCCGGGTTTGAAAATATTCCAATAATCGCTGCTCTCTTTCCTGTGACCCCTAACAAGAATGTGGATAGGATTAATTATGTTCACTATAATCTGCTGAGACTCTCTAACCTTACTCGAGATGGGATGGAAGGGCTAGTGGAGCAAGTGGGTCCGACCTCGTTGATGGGGGTGCAGAATAGAATGGCTTTAGACATGCTGTTAGCAGAACGAGGCGGTGTATGTGCGATGTTCGGTGATCAATGCTGTACTTTTATTCCTAATAACACGGCTCCAGACGGGTCAGTCACTCGAGCTTTAGAGGGGCTGAAAACGCTCTCTAAGACCATGCACGAACATTCGGGAATTGAGAATCCGCTGGAGGGCTGGATGACCTCGGTCTTCGGACAGTGGAAAGGGTTTGTACTTCCCATTATGCTTTCATTAGTTGTGATGGTGGGTATTTTGGTGACCTGTGGCTGTTGTCTCATTCCTTGTGCCCGAGCTCTGTTAGAAAAGGTGATCACGAAGGCAGTGGATCCAGGAGCAGAAGCCCACATACCCATGATGCCTTTGATGGACATGGGAGTCGCTATGTGGGACGAGGAGTGAGGCACCTGAAAGTATGGTGACCTCTGGTCAGTCAGAGGTCAACAGGGGGAGTGAGAGGTCTGGAAAATGCTTTTGCCATGATGTAATCTGTAATTTCCACAAAGTATGCTGATCAGTGTAATTTTCAATGATTGAACTGTAGTAGAGACGAGCAAACATATTGGTACATCTGAGAAGAGAGAACTTTTGTTATGAAAATGATTTTAATCTTTTACACATGATTGCATTTGAGCTTATTAAAGAGCTGTGGCTCCTGGTCAAGTGAAGGTCAGAAACTCTTGGCAGGCGGTAAGGATCAGCCAATACACAGTGAGGAGGACAGGAGCTCTGAAAGGAATGGCAACACACCTGCTTACAGACGCCTGGAGTGATTTTTATCTTTTATTACTTATATTCTTTAAAGTTAAGATTTAAGTTTTTATCATTTATACCTTATATCTTTTGAGTAAGTTTTAAGTTTCAGTTCAGTTTGAGTAAGTTTCCTTCATGGGTCGAGTGTGACATTTACCCTAGAAATCACACAGAGTTCAGCTGTGTAGGTGCAGAGGTGCAGACGGGGTCATGACACAGACATAGCTTACACAGCAGGCACCCACACATACACACTCTCACATACACACACACACACACACACACCATAACAGATCTATTTTGGTAGGTAAGAAGTCAAGATGTGTTTTTGCTGCAATTGCAAATTGTGCCGGCAGATTGTCAGATGCTTACAGGAAGTATACCTGATCTACGGGAAGATAAGGAAGCGTACGTGGGGCGACACCGGGATGGAGATGAGACGTGGTGTTCTGTAGACTATGTTAAAGTTAGCAGGAACATTTTGTGGTTTAAGTGATGTAAGCTGTACTTTGTCTATTTTTGCAAAAGAGGGGGGCTTTGTTATTGTACCCATATAAAACCTTTGTTTAATCATCGTGAGTTCAGTTCGATTGCTGACTTTGCCCAGCTTCGGACTCCACGCGTGTAATCAATAAATCTTTGCTTTGACCACATCTTCCGGACCAGAGTTGTTATTTGCTTGTGAGCCCTCCGTACTCCTTTTCTCCAACTTTTGAACCTTAACAATACCAATAACACTCCCACCAAAAGTATATGCAACAAGTACATATATAACTTTAGCATAAAAGCTTAAATTCAGGAGACAAAATCAAACTCACCTCAACCGCAATGGGACTGCAAAGAGAGAGCTGGAGGTGAATGCAGTTCATATATAATGTGTGCCAGGTGTGTTCAATTAAGGCACAGACTGCAGAGGCAATCAGTGGTGAGAAAGTGAATGACAAAATAAGGTCAGTCTGTTGAGTTGAGGGAGACCTAGGAAAAGGGGGCGCATAGAACTCGAGAGCAAACATTCCAGTAGACATTTTAAGTGTGAAAGTTAAATATATGTATGAACAATTTAATTTATTAAATTGGCCAAAGATTTTATGATTTCTGCAACTTTCCAATATTAACTTCAGCTTTTTCACCTGTCTTCAGCAGTTCCCATTGAAATGAATGGCAGACATCAGATAAGAAAGCGCCCAACTGGCTTTTTTTTTTTTTTTAGCTAAATTACTTTCAGCTACTTTCACCTTCAACCACCATTCAAACTTTCAAATGTTCTCCCATTCTTGCTCTATCACTGTATAACTCAGCTCCTTCATATGCCTTGCCGTTGTCCTACAGTTCATTTGCATTGGTTGATATCGTTGCAAAGTGCATGCAGTCTAACCTCTGAATATGTCCGAACACACTCCTGTTGCATACGTAGTTTTCCTTGAACCAACACAAATTATAAATCAAAACATAGGTATTTTTCTTGGCTTTCAGACAATGTCACTGTCATTATTCAGAGAGCTATTCCTCAATTTGCCTCAAAGTGACACAAGGTCTGAAAACTGAAAACATTCAAGCAGATAAAACCTGATTTTCATTGGTGGATTAAAATTTAGCAGATTAGATTTAATTTAATGTCATAAAAACACAGAATTCACAGTCTCTGATTAATTGTGCTCTAGATTATGTGTGTGTGTTTGTGTGTGTGTCCACAGTTGTAAGCACTGTTAGGCGCAGCTGGAGGAATGCTTGAGAATTCTATAAAACATCTGCTATTTCAGCTGGTTTCACCTTAATGTGTAAATATATAAACATAAATATATATTGCATAATCCCTTCTCGTGTTCTCAACAGTGTTTATCTACTATCTACTAGTGTCTAGTGACCAGTGTAAACTTTCAAATGAGATTTGACACATCAGCTATGTGTAAAAAGAGCTGTGTCCCAATTTAGCATTCAGTACTTCACGGACTACATATGGCGGGTACAACGAACTGCGAGAAGTGCGGAAGTGAGATGCGGTCTGGCCTTTGTCACGCTGCTCAGGTTGCCTAGCAACCATGATATTAACCGCAAGAAACGTTTCATACAGCTGTTTTGTTCATTCATTTTTTCATGATATCACTTTGATTTGATAAGTATCTGAGACTGATTAGTTGAGTATATCTGAGGCTGAGACCACAGGACAGTAAAAAGATGATTGTTGGGCTTCATGTCTGTACTGAACAGTAATGGACTAGAAAGAGAGAGCAGATTTCTCCTGTTTTGGCTTCCCTTCATTGGCTTCCTGTTAAATCCAGAATTGAATTCAAAATCCTGCTCCTCACATACAAGGTCTTAAATAATCAGGCCCCATCTTATCTTAATGACCTTGTAGTACCATATCACCCTATTAGAGCACTTCGCTCTTGCACTGCAGGCTTACTTGTTGTTCCTAGAGTATTTAAAAGTAGAATGGGAGGCAGAGCCTTCAGTTTTCAGGCCCCTCTTCTGTGGAACCAGCTTCCAGTTTGGATTCAGGAGACAGACACTATCTCTACTTTTAAGATTAGGCTTAAAACTTTCCTTTTTGCTAAAGCATATAGTTAGGGCTGGACCAGGTGACCCTGAATCCTCCCTTAGTTATGCTGCAATAGACGTAGGCTGCCGGAGATTCCCATGATGCATTGAGTTTTTCCCTTTCAGTCAACTTTCTCACTCACTATGTGTTAATAGACCTCTCTGCATCGAATCATATCTGTTATTAATCTCTTTTCAGCAGAATTCTGATCATTCACCTCTTTTCAGCAGAAGTTCTGCTGATTGAACTCTTTTCAGCAGAATTTTCAGCCTTTTCACTTCTTTTCAGCGCAAATTCTGCTTATTCACCTCTTTTGCAAAATTTTCAGCCTTTTCACCTCTTATCAGCACAAATCTCAGCTGTTTTCAAAAAAAACTCTTTTGAGCAGAAATTCTGCTGATTCATCTCTTTTCAGCGCAAGTTTCTGCTTCTTTACCTTTTTTCTGCAGAAATTCTGCTGATTCACCTCTTTTCTGCAAAATTTTCAGCCTTTTCTCCTCTTATCAGCTTCTGCTCATTTCAGCAGAATTGTCCGTTTCTCCACCTCTTCTTTGTGAGAATGAGTTTGACCCATTGAGAGTGACTTTGGCTCAGTGAGATGAGTAGCCGCCTTGCGACTGGGAGGGCCAGGTTCGAATCCTGCTCAGGGCAACATTTTTTTTTTCACCACTTTTCAGCAAAAATTTCTCTGTCTTTACCCCTTTCAGTAGAATTTTTGGGTTTTCACCACTTTTCAGCAAAAAAATTCTGCTTCTTCACCTGTTTTCAGCAGAATTTTCAGTTTCTTCACCGCCATATAACTTTTTGCAAGTTTTCAACTTTTTCAACTTTTTCAGCAGGCAACTTCAGCGTTAAGGCATCCACACAGCATTTTCGCAGGAAATGCAAATTTTTCTAGTCTTTCTAGTCTTTTTCAAACTCCGAAAATTCAATCCCACCTTGGTCCACATGTTTTTTTTTTCACTACAAATTTATACACTATCACAGACCTGTAATTATAATGCTAATTTATTACAATTCTGCAAAGTTTTATGATCATAGTATAGTATATGTCCTAAAACATAGTATTTCTGCCAAATCATAGTGTTTGTCCCAAAACATAGTATTTCAACAAAATCACAGTATTTCTGCTATTCACAGTATTTGTGCTTGTAGAAAAGCCTGTGTTAGTGTGAGCTACATTACCCAGCAGCCTCTGAGCAGTGAGGGGATTCATGGGACTTCTGAGCTAGATGGTCTTCCTTTGTTCCTGTGCTAACGATTGAGGAGAGAGCTGCTGGGAAGGGGAGCAAATAGCCCATCCTGTATTTGTTGGGGATGGTGTGTGTCACATAAATGTGAGTTAATGTTCCATGCTTAAGATGTTTACCCTGCTATTTGTGTGTATTGGTTTTAGTTACCTTTAGCGTATGTGCTAGTTAGCGATAGCTATGGCAGCCCAGTTATTTTGATTGTTTTGGGATTGTTCCT
This sequence comes from Oreochromis niloticus, assembly GCF_001858045.2. NCBI lineage: Eukaryota > Metazoa > Chordata > Actinopteri > Cichliformes > Cichlidae > Oreochromis > Oreochromis niloticus. Next base: position 41,341 of record NW_020327459.1, on the reverse strand, counting down.
GCTTTGTTTCTTTGTTCCTGCAAATTTATGTGAATTTGTACACTGTAATATCGCTGTATTACGTAGTGGCTAAGTAGGAGGCTGACTGTTACTAAGTGCATCAGTGTACATAGGTCATCTCTTGTGTTGGAGTGCCCTCTTGTGGCGCCTTTTGGGTAGTGCTTTAGTAAATGTGAGCACTGCAAGAAGTGGTATCAGACTGGTTTGTAGTGGAGGAATTTGTTGCCAGTTTCTTTAATCTTTAATCTGTATTCATGTTGTAATGTATACCCTGTTCTTAATCATAGAAACCACACCATATCACCCCTCCACATCCTCCTACTGTATGCCATATCTCCCTGTAACATCCATCAGACTGCCAATAAACTCCACCTGTGGTAATCTAATCCCTGGATGTTAGCCTCTCCTTCTGACCGAGGATAGCTACTATTGCAGCACCACAAACTAATTCTACTACATCTTAGTACTTCTACTCAATCATAGTATTTCTGCTAAATCATAGTATTTTTGCCAAATCATAATATTTGTACCAAATCATGGTTTTGTGTCAAATCATGATATTTCTGATATGTTATAGTATTACTACTAGGTGGAGGTATTTCAGCACATGTTATAGTATATGTGCTGAATATAGTATTTGTGCCAAATCATAGTATTTATTCCAGTTCATAGTATTTCTGCTAAAACATAGTATTTCTGCCTTATTGTAGTATTTGTGCAAAAACATAAAATGTCTGCAAAATCATAGTATATCTGTTATGTTATAGTATTACTACTAAGGCATAGTATTTCTGCCAAATCATAGTATTCTTTCAAAATCATAGTATTACTGCAATTTCATAGTATTTGGGCAAAACTGTAGTATATGTGCAAAAACATACTATGTCCTCAAAATCAAAGTATATCTGTTATGTTATAGTATTCCTACTAAGTCACAGTATTTCTGCCAATTCGTAGTATTTGTACTAAAGAATAGTACTTGTGCCAAATCATAGTATTTATGCCACATTACAGTATTTCTGCTAAAAAGCCGAAATAGTACCTTTTAGCAGAAATTTATGCCAAACGATAGTATTTATGTTAAAACAAAGTATTTCTGCTAAATCATATAACTCCTGCCAAATCATAGTACTTGTACTGAAACATAGTATTTCTGAACATTCGTAGTATTTGTACTAAATCATAGTACTTGTGCCAAATCATAGTGTTTGTGCCAAAGCCTCGTATTTGTATGGGGTCATTGTATTTCTTCTCAATCATAGTATTTCAATCAAACCTCAGAAGTTGTGGTAAAACGCAGTATTTCTGACAAATCATAGTATTTGTACCCAATCATAGTATTTCTGCCATATCATCGTATTTGTGCCAAATCATGGTATTTCTACCAAATTATAATATTTACGCTCAATTAATATTTCTGTTATGTTATAGTATTACTACTAAGTCTTAGAATTTCCGTTATGTTATAGTATATCTGCTGAATATAGCATATGTGCCAAATCATATTATTTATATCAAATCATAGTATCAAATCATATTGTTTGTGCTAAAACATAGTATTTCTGTCATATTATAGTACTTGTGTAAAAGAATAGAATGTCTGCAAAATTATAGTATATCTGTTATGTTAGAGTATTACTACTAAGGCATAGTATTTCTGCCAAATCATAGTATTTTTGCAGACACAGTATTGCTGCAAAATCATAGCATTACTGCAATGTCATAGTATTTGAGCAAAATTATAGGATATGTCCAAAAACATAGTATGTCTGCAAAATCATAGTATTTTTGCAGAAACATAGTATTTCTAGTAAATCATAGTATTTGTACTAAATCAATGTACTTCTGCAAAATCATAGTGTAACTGTTATGTTATAGTATTACTACTAAGTCATAGTATTTCTGTTTTGTTATAGTATTTGTGCTAAAATGTAGTATTTGTGCCATATCCTTTTATTTCTGCCAAATCATGGTGTTTGTGCTTAAAAACAGTATCTGTGCCAAATCATAGTATTTGTGCTTAAAAACAGTATTTGTGCCAAATCATAAAACATCTGTTATGTTATAGTATTACTACTATGTCGTAGATTTTCTGTTAGGTTATAGTATATGTGCTGAATATAGTATATGTGCCAAATCACAGTATGTTTACCAAATCATAGTATTTGTGCTAAAACATAGTATTTCTGCAGAATTGTAGTATTTGTTCAAAAACACAGTGTTTCAAAAGAATCACAGTATTTCTGCAACGATCTAGTATTTGAGCTAAATCATAGAATATCTGCAAAATCATAGTATGTCTGTTGTGTTATAGTATTACTTCTAAGTCATAGTATTTCTGCTTTGTTATAGTATTTGTGCTAAAACGTAGTATTTCTGCCAATTCACAGTATTACTATTATTTCATAGTATTTGAGCAAAATTACAGTATTTCTGCTATCTTCTAGTACTTGTACTCAATTTTAGTATTTGTGCCAAAGTTTCGTATTCAAGCCAAATCATAGTGTATGTGCTAAAAGATAGTATTTCTGCCAAATCATAGTGTTTTTGCCAAATCATAGAATCTGTGCTAAATCGTAGTATTTGTTATAATAGTATTTGTGACAAATCATAGTCTTTCTTATACGTTATAGTGTTACAGCTTAATATTAGTGTTTCAGCCAAATCTGAGTATCTGTCCTAAAACATAGTATTTCTGCCAAATCATAGTATTTGTGAAAAATATTATTTCTGCCAAATCATAATATTTTAACAAATTTACAACATTTGTACTACAACATGGTATTTCTACCAAATCATAGTAATTGAGCCAAATCATAGAATTTGTGCTCAAACATTGTAATTCTGCCAAAGCTTAATATTTGTGCCAAATCGTAGTGTTTTTGCTCATAATATTTGACACAGAAGGTTAAGTGTATTCACTTCTTTTCAGCACAAAGTTCTGCTTCTTCTCCTGTTTCTAGCACAAATTTAATTTTATTCACCTCTTTTCTGCAGAATGTTCATCTTTGTCAGCTCTTATCAGCTAATTTTTGAGCTCCTTCAGTTGATGCCTGCTATAACTTTTGGTGCTCATAACTGTTATAGTTTTTGAAATCTAATTAAGCTTATTGTGCCATTTTATTCTATATTGATGACTGGGACCAAATTACTAGTGTCCTTGCTGATTTGGCTCTCCGGGCTGAGCTGTGCTTTAGCTCAGTGAGATGAGCAGGCGTTCTGAGAGCAGGAGGCCTGGGTTCAAATCCCACCTGTGGCAAAACAATTGTCAGTATATCTGTTATGTTATAGTATTACTACTAAGTCGCAGTATTTCTGCCAATTCGTAGTATTTGTACTAAATCATAGTTCTTGTGCCAAATCATAATATTTCTGTTATGTTGTAGTATATGTGCTGAATATAGTATATCTGTCAAATCATAGTATTTATACCAAATCATAGTATTTGTGTAAAAACATATTATTTCTGCCATATTATAGTATTTGTGTAAAAACATAGAATGTCTGCACCACCATCGTATATCGGTTATGTTATAGTATTACTACTAAGGCATAGTATTTCTGCCAATTCGTAGTATTTGTACTAAATCACAGTACTTATGCCAAATCATGGTTTTTGTTCCAAAGCATAGTATTTCTTCCAAATCATAGTATAACTGCACAATAAAGGTTCTTGAGCCAAATCATAGTGTTTGTGCTAAAACATAGTATTTTTGCCAAATAATAGTATTTCTGCTAAATCCTAGTAATTCTGCTCAATGATAGAATTTCTGCTATGCTGTAGTATTTTTTGCTAGATTACAGTACTTCTGCTAAGTCAAAGTATTTCATGTAAATCATAGTATTTCTACGAAGCATAATTCTCAGCAGCTTCTGCTCATTTCAGCAGAATTGTCAGTCTCTCCACCTACTCTTTGTGAGAATGAGTTTGGCTCAGTGGGATTAGTAGCTGCTTTAAGACCAGCAGGGCTGCGTTCGAATCCTGCTCAAGGCAAAATTTCTTTTCAGTACAAATTTCAGCTTCTTTACCCCTTTTCAGTAGAATTTTTTACTTTTCACCACTTTTCAGCAGAAATGTCTGCTTCGTCACCTGTTTTCAGCAGAATTTTCAGTTTCTTCACCGCCATACAACTTTTGTAACTTTTCAACTTTTCAGCTTTTTTTCAGCAGACAACTTCAGTGTTAAGGCATCCACGCAAATTTTTCTACTTATTATTATACATTCAGTACGTTTTTTGGCATCTAATTCCTTCAAAACCGTTCAACTTAGAAAAAGCATTCAAACACCATTAGATTCCTCTTCTTTTGGACATGACTGCTTGTATTTTTCTCACTTATAACATAATGGGTGTGTATGGGACGGAATGTTGGGGCTAGAGTGAGACAGCTCAACTGCTAGAGTGAGAGGAGCAAAAAAATTAATCTTAAAATCTTTTTTAAAACTGCTGCTGTGTAGGCAGCGTTTGCTCTACAGGTATGATTTTACCCTCAAAACGTAGCCATCGCTGTCCTCTTTCATCCAATGTCTTTATTATTGCAATAGGTGTCATGGTTCTTTCATAAATGTCACCAATGCACAGCCTCCTCCCTCCAACTCCTCCATAGACTCCAATGTTAAAATGGCTCAGAAGGTTCATTTGAAAATCAGAAGAGCATGGTGTCTTTACACTGTCACCACGTCCATATAACATACTCCACAGGCATGAAAACTGAGATTTCAGTAGACTGGACATTGCTGGCGCTCACGGTGAAAGAATTTTGTCAATACGACATGTACTTTTCATTTGGGAACAATTTCTTTGTGGCCGACTTTTCTGTTCATTTTAAGCAGCAAAAGTGAGGTGCATGTCTGTGTGTGTGTGTATGGAGCCATTGGGTGCAGTCACTATAGCAACCAGGCTGCCACCACCTGCCTGCCTAACGAGCTCTGTCTCTCACTGTGCCAAGATTCATCTTAAACACTTCTCTTTCAACTGCTGCTGTGTCCAGTGTTTGCTCTACAGCCATCATTTTACCCTCAAAACGTCGCCATCGTTATTCTCTTTCCAACAGCGTGTCTTTCAGAGCTCAGAGATGTAAACCTTTAAAACTGTGTGGATCCAAGTGGAGGGATCACATTTTAGTCATTTAGTGATTCAAAGAATATGAACTTTTAATATTCATTGAGATGTTTTCTGACTCTAAATTTTCTTCTCATTTCTTAGGTTTTTCTAATTTGCAATTAAAACATTTTCAGCTTTTTTTCCAACTTCTTCTTCTGCGTAACCATCAGCTTTTAGCAGTTCAGCACTTTTGTTTTCAGGTTAAATTCTGTTTTTTTTTTTTGTCTCATTCAAAATTTCTAACTTAAATTCAGCAATCAATTCATTTCAGTGCATACATTCAGATTCAAGCATTCACACTGCAGTTTCTTCAGAAAATGCACTTTCTAGTTATTAGTGTGAATGCTTGTAAAAACATTCACAGTATTGTTCTTCTAATCTTTATTATTAGTGTGACCCAGTATTGTTCTTCTATTCTTTATTATTAGTGTGAATGCTTGTAAAAGCATTCACAGTATTGTTCTTCTAGTCTTTATTATTCTATTTTATTATTATCTATTCCGTACGTTTTTTGTACTCCTACTCCTTCAAAACCGTTCAACTTAGAAAAACCATTCAAACACCGTTAGAGTCCTCTTCTTTAGGACATGACTGCTCGTATTTTTCTCATTTTTAACATTTATATTTTTTAAATTATTCAAGTTTTTTCAACAAAAATTTCCCATGTATTTCAATGGAGAGACCCTTCAAATTCTCCTTCAACTTACTCCTCTTTAAACTGTATCTACTTCCACATACATTGACGTAGAGAAACCATTCAAACTTTAAAACGAAGACAAGACATTCAACTATTCAACTTTTATTCATCTTTTCAATATCTATCATACTTTTTCTTCAGTTCCAGTTTAAGTTTCATGATGTTTTTTCAGCCGTTTCACAGTTTATAATGGGTGTGTATGGGACGGAATGTTGGAGGTTAGAGTGAGAGCGTCAACTGCTAGAGTGAGAGGAGGGGGCGAATTAATCTTAAAATCTTTTCTTAAAACTGCCGCTGTGTCCGCAGCGTTTGCTCTACAGGTCTGATTTTACCCTCAAAACGTAGCCATCGCTGTCCTCTTTCATCCAATGTGTTTACTATTGTACTAGGTGTTATGGTTCTTTCATAAATGTCACCAAAGCACAGCCTCCTCCCTCCAACTCCTCCATAGACTCTAATGTTAAAATGGATCAGAAGGTTCGTTTGAAAATCAGAAGAGCATGGTGTTTTTACACTGTCACCACGTCCATATAATAAACTCCACAGGCATGAAAACTGAGAATTTGGTAGACTGGACGGTACGGAAGCTGGTACGGAAGCTTGGTACGGAAGGTGCTCTGCCAGCAGCCGTAAATCACTACAGAGGGTGGTGAAGGCAGCAGAGCACATCACTGGCACGAGGCTTCCTGCCATTCAGGACATTTATCACCAGCGATGCCTCCGTAAAGCACACAGCATCATCAAGGACCACAGCCACCCAGCACATCAGCTGTTCTCCTTGTTACCATCTGGCAGACGTTACAGGAGTCTGTCTGCTCGGACTACAAGACTTAAAAACAGTTTCTACCATCAAGCCATACGACACCTCAACCACAACACTTAAACACACACAACACAGGACTCAGAAGCTACCCTGCAGCTTCACAAGTACTCTGATTAATCTGCACTGGTCACTTCACTTTATTGTTATTGTAATTTATATTTAAAAAGTGCAATACTGTAAATTTCTGCTGCTCATTCCTGTGCAATATCCCATCTGCCCTCCCGTCATATTTCTTTTCAAGATTTTCTTATTTAATCACTAGTGTACATATATTTATATTTATAGATACATATATATTTAGTCATCTTTTCTCTTTTACCATGTATCTCTAATATTTTGTTCTTTACTATTTTTCTATTTGTTATTTTATTTTATTATATTATGTTTTATTATATTTTTTCCTACTGTATCATGCTGCTGAGAGACCGCTGCTCGTCAAACACATTTCATTGCGATGTTGACCCTGTGCTAACTTGCATATGACAAATAAAACTGAAAACTGAAAACTGAAAACTGGACATTGCTGCCACTCACAGTGAAAGAATTTCGTCAATAGGACCTGTACTTTTCATTTGGGAACGATTTGTTTCGGCCTAACTTTTCTGTTCATTTTAAGCAGCAAAAGTGAGGTGCATGTCTGTGTGCGTGTGTATGGAGCCAATGGGTGCAGTCACTATAGCAACCAGGCTCACACCTGCCTGCCTAACGAGCTCTGTCTCTCACTGTGCCAAGAATCATCTTAAACACTTCCCTTTCAACTGCTGCTGTTTCCACAGTGTTTGGTCTACAGCCATCATTTTACCCTCAAAACGAAGCCATCGTTGTTCTCTTTCCAACACCATATCTGTCAAAGCTCAGAGATTTAAACTTTTTAAACTGTGTGGATCCAAGTGGAGGGATCACATTCTAGTCATTCAGTGATTCAAAGAATATGAACTTTTAATATTCATTCAGATGTTTTCTGACTCTAAATGTTCTTTTCTCATTTATTAGGTTTTTCTAATTTACATTTAAAACATTTTCAGCTATTTTCCAGCTACTTCTGTGTAAACGCCAGCCTGTAGCAGTTCAGCACTTTTGTTTTCAGGTGAAAATTTCTGTATTTTTCATCTCATTCAACATTTTTAACTTAAAATTCAGCAATTAATTCATTTCAGTGCATACATTCAGATTCAAGCATTCACACTGCAGTTTCTTCAGAAAATGCACTTTCTAATTTATTCTGGATTCCGTACGTTTTTCGCCGTCTATCTCCTTCAAAACCGTTCAGCTTAGAAAAACCATTCAAACACCGTTAGATTCCTCTTCTTTTGGACATGACTGCTTCTATTTTTCTCATTTTTAACATTTATATTTTTAATTTTATTCAACTTTTTTCAACAAAAATTTCCCATGTATTTCAATGGGGAGATTCTTCAAATCCTCATTCAACTTACTCATTTTTAAACTCCTACTACTTCCACCTAAATTGACATAGAGCCACCATTCAAACTTTAAAATGAAGACAAGACATTCAACTATTCAACTTGTATTTATCTTTTCAATATCTATTATACTTTTTCTTCAGTTCCAGTTTAAGTTTCATGATGTTTTTTCACCCGTTTCAGAGTTTATAATGGGTGTGTATGGGACGGAATGTTGGGGCTAGAGTGAGACAGCTCAACTGCTAGAGTGAGAGGAGCAAAAAAATTAATCTTAAAATCTTTTTTAAAACTGCTGCTGTGTCCGCGGTGTTTGCTCTACAGGTATGATTTTACCCTCAAAACGTAACCATTGCTGTCCTCTTTCATCCAATGTGTTTACTATTGTACTAGGTGTTATGGTTCTTTCATAAATGTCACCAAAGCACAGCCTCCTCCCTCCAACTCCTCCATAGATTCTAATGTTAAAATGGCTCAGAAGGTTCGTTTGAAAATCAGAAGAGCATGGTGTTTTTACACTGTCACCACGTCCATATAATAAACTCCACAGGCATGAAAACTGAGAATTAGGTAGACTGGACATTGCTGCCACTCACGGTGAAAGAATTTCGTCAATAGGACCTGTACTTTTCATTTGGGAGCGAATTGTTTCGGCCTGACTTTTCTGTTCATTTTAAGCAGCAAAAGTGAGGTGCATGTCTGTGTGCGTGTGTACTGAGCCATTGGGTGCAGTCACTATAGCAACCAGGCTCACACCTGCCTGCCTAACGAGCTCTGTCTCTTACTGTGCCAAGATTCATCTTAAACACTTCTCTTTCAACTGCTGCTGTGTCCACAGTGTTTGCTCTACAACCATCATTTTACCCTCAAAATGTCACCATCGTTCTTCTCTTTCCAACACCATGTCTTTCAAAGCTCAGACATTTAACCTTTTTAAACTGTGTGGATTCAAGTGGAGGGATCACATTTTAGTCATTCAGTGATTCAAAGAATGTGAACTTTTAATATTCATTCAGATGTTTTCTGGCTGTAAATAGTCTTTTCTCATTTCTTAGGTTTTTCTAATTTACATTTAAAACATTTTCAGCTCTTTTCCAACTTCTTCTCTGTGGATGTCAGCTTTTAGTAGCTCAGCTTTTTTGTTTTCAGGTGCAAATTTCTATATTTTTAATCTCATTCAAAATTTTTAACTTAAAATTCAGCAATTAATTCATTTCAGTGCATACATTCAGATTCAAGCATTCACACTGCAGTTTCTTCAGAAAATGCACTTTCTAGTTAGTGTGAATGCTTGTAAAAGCATTCACAGTATTGTTCTTCTAATCTTTATTATTAGTGTGAATGCTTGTAAAAGCATTCACAGTATTGTTGTTGTAATCTTTATTATTAGTGTGAATGCTTGTAAAAGCATTCACAGTATTGTTCTTCAAATCTTTATTATTATTTTCTTTTCCGTACGTTTTTCACCGTCTATCTCCTTCAAAACCGTTCAACTTAGAAAAACCATTCAAACACCATTAGATTCCTCTTCTTTTGGAATGGTGTGCTTCTATTTTTTCCATTTTTAACATTTATATTTTTAAAATTATTCAACTTTTTTTCAACAAAAATTTCCCATGTATTTCAATGGGGAGATCCTTCAAATTCTCCTTCAACTTAGTCATTTTTCAACTCTAACTACTTCCACATACATTGACATAGAGCCACCATTCAAACTTTAAAACGAAGACAAGACAGTCAACTATTCAACCTGTATTTATCTTTTCAATATCTATTATACTTTTTCTTCAGTTCCAGTTTAAGTTTCATGATGTTTTTTCAGCCGTTTCAGAGTTTATAATGGGTGTGTATGGGACGGAATGTTGGGGCTAGAGTGAGACAGCTCAACTGCTAGAGTGAGAGGAGCGAAAAAATTAATCTTAAAATCTTTTTTAAAACTGCTGCTGTGTCCGCAGCATTTGCTCTACAAGTATGATTTTACCCTCAAAACGTAGCCATCGCTGTCCTCTTTCACCCAATGTGTTTACTATTGTACTAGGTGTTATGGTTCTTTCATAAATGTCACCGATGCACAGCCTCCTCCCTCCAACTCCTCCACAGACTCTAATGTTAAAATGGCTCAGAAGGTTCGTTTGAAAATCAGAAGAGCATGGTGTCTTTCGACTGTCACCACGTCCATATAATAAACTCCACAGGCATGAAAACTGAGAATTAGGTAGACTGGACATTGCTGACGCTCACGGTGAAAGAATTTTGTCAATACGACTTATACTTTTCATTTGGGAGCGATTTGTTTGGGGCTGACTTTTCTGTTCATTTTAAGCAGCAAAAGTGAGGTGCATGTCTGTGTGCGTGTGTATAGAGCCATTGGGTGCAGTCACTATAGCAACCAGGCTCACACCTGCCTGCCTAACGAGCTCTGTCTCTCACTGTGCCAACATTCATCTTAAACACTTCTCTTTCAACTGCTGCTGTGTCCACAGTGTTTGCTCTACAGCCATCATTTTACTCTCAAAACGTCGCCATTGTTCTTCTCTTTCCAACAGCGTGTCTTTCAAAGCTCAGAGATGTAAACCTTTACAACTGTGTGGACCCAAGTGGAGGGATCACATTTTAGTCATTCAGTGATTCAAAGAATATGAACTTTTAATATTCATTGAGATATTTTCTGACTCTAATTTTTTTTCTCATTTCTTAGGTTTTTCTCATTTACATTTAAAACATTTTCAATTATTTTCCAACTTCTTCTGTGTGGATGTCAGCTTTTAGCAGTTCAGCACTTTTGTTTTCAGGTGAAAATTTCTGTATTTTTCATCTCATTCAACATTTTTAACTTAAAATTCAGCAATTAATTCATTTCAGTGCATACATTCAGATTCAAGCATTCACACTGCAGTTTCTTCAGAAAATGCACTTTCTAGTTTATTATAGATTCCGTACGTTTTTTGTACTGTATCTCCTTCAAAACCGTTCAACTTAGAAAAACCATTCAAACACCGTTAGATTCCTCTTCTTTTGGAATGACTGCTTCTATTTTTCTCATTTTTAACATTTATATTTTTAATTTTATTCAACTTTTTTCAACAAAAATTTCCCATGTATTTCAATGGGGAGACCCTTCAAATCCTCATTCAACTTACTCCTCTTTAAACTGTATCTACTTCCACATACATTGACATAGAGCCACCATTCAAACTTTAAAACGAAGACAAGACATTCAACTATCCAACTTGTATTTATCTTTTCAATATCTATTATACTTTTTCTTCAGTTCCAGTTTAAGTTTCATGATGTTTTTTCAGCCGTTTCAGAGTTTATAATGGGTGTGTATGGGACGGAATGTTGGGGCTAGAGTGAGACAGCTCAACTGCTAGAGTGAGAGGAGCAAAAAAATAAATCTTAAAATATCTTTTAAAACTGCTGCTGTGTCCACGGTGTTTGGTCTACAGGTATAATTTTACCCTCAAAACGTATCCATCGCTGTCCTCTTTCATCCAATGTGTTTACTAATGTACTAGGTGTTATGGTTCTTTCATAAATGTCACCAATGCACAGCCTCCTCCCTCCAACTCCTCCATAGACTCTAATGTTAAAATGGCTCAGAAGGTTCGTTTGAAAACCAGAAGTACAGGCTGTCTTTACACTGTCACCACGTCCATATAATAAACTCCACAAGCATGAAAACTGAGAATTAGGTAGACTGGACATTGCTGTCGCTCACGGTGAAAGAATTTTGTCAATAGGACCTGTACTTTTCATTTGGGAGCGATTTGTTTCGACCTGACTTTTCTATTCATTTTAAGCAGCAAAAGTGAGGTGCATGTCTGTGCGCGTGTGTTTGGAGCCAGTGGGTGCAGTCACTATAGCAACCAGGCTCACACCTGCCTGCCTAATGAGCTCTGTCTCTCACTCTGCCAAGATTCATCTTAAACACTTAGAATGGCAACCTCAACATTGAAGTTTACCGGAAGCCCACACACACGGACCAGTACCTCCTCTTTGACTCCCATCACCCTCTGCAACACAAACTTGGAGTAATTAGGACCCTACACCACCGGGCAGAACATGTTCCCTCTAAGCCTGAAGGGAAAAAGAAGGAACACACACATGTAAAGTTAGCACTGAAAACATGCGGTTATCCTAACTGGGCGTTCATAAAGTCAGCAAAGAGTCACAGAAAAGAAGATCAGACACCAGCGAGGGAGGATAAGAAAGACAGACGCAACAACGTTGTCATCCCCTATGTAGCCGGTGTATCAGAGAAACTCAGGAGAGTTTTCTCCAAGCACGACATCCCAGTGTACTTCAGACCCAGCAACACACTCAGACAGAAACTGGTTCACCCGAAAGACAAAACTCCAAAACACAGACTGAACAACGTGGTGTACGCGGTACAGTGCAGCGAGGAATGCCCGGACCTCTACATTGGAGAGACCAAACAGCCACTTCACAAGTGCATGGCACAACATAGAAGAGCCACCTCCACAGGACAAGACTCAGCAGTCCATCTGCATCTTAAGGATAAAGGTCACTCTTTCGAGGATGCCAATGTTCACATTTTGGACAGGGAGGACAGATGGTTTGAAAGAGGAGTGAAAGAGGCCATCTATGTCCACTGTGAGCGACCATCTTTGAACAGAGGCGGTGGTTTACGACACCAACTGTCTGCCATCTATAATCCAGTTTTGAGTTCCCTCCCCAGACGCCTTAACGCCCACTCACATCCTGGGCCATCTGACCTCAGGAATTCACATGACAAGGTGGGACCAGGTTTCACAATGGGCTCACCCGAAACCCTGGCTGATTAGGTCCCACACCCGCTTTCACACCTTGGCGCATGTGATTAGAGGATCACCAGGGGGTCCTTTGTCCCTCCTTGGGGGGATACTCCCACTGGGTTTAAATCTGGGACTCTCGGCCATTTGACCTTAGAACTGAAGAAGCTTCTCGGATGAGAGGTGAAACGTCTTCAAGCAACTTAAAGAAGTCCAGACGCCTTTCTTTGCAAACTCCTTTGACTACGATGACCTGGATGACTGAGAACCTTCACAGACATCTTAAACACTTCTCTTTCAACTGCTGCTGTGTCCACAGTGTTTGCTCTACAGCCATCATTTTACCCTCAAAACGTCGCCATCGTTCTTCTCTTTCCAACACAGTGTCTTTCAAAGCTCAGAGATGTAAACCCTTAAAACTGTGTGGATCCAAGTGGAGGGATCACATTTTAGTCATTCAGTGATTCAAAGAATATGAACTTTTAATATTCATTCAGATGTTTTCTGACTCTAAATAGTCTTTTGTCATTTCTTATGTTTTTCTAATTTACATTTAAAACATTTTCAGCTCTTTTCCAACTTCTTCTCTGTGGTTGTCAGCTTTTAGCAGTTCAGCTTTTTTGTTTTCAGGTGCAAATTTCTGTATTTTTCATCTCATTCAACATTTTTAACTTAAAATTCAGCAATTAATTCATTTCAGTGCATACATTCAGATTCAAGCATTCACACTGCAGTTTCTTCAGAAAATGCACTTTCTAGTTAGTGTGAATGCTTGTAAAAGCATTCACAGTATTGTTCTTCTAATCTTTATTATTGTGTGGATGCTGGAGGCATCCACACTATTGAGTTCCTGTTTCTCTTTATTCTTTATTATTATTATTATTATTGTGTGGATGCTTTAGGCATCCACACTATTGAGTTCCTGTTTCTCTTTATTCTTTATTATTCTACTTTATTCTACTTTATTATTATTGTGTGGATGCTTTAAGCATCCACACTATTGAGTTCCTGTTTCTCTTTATTCTTTATTATTCTACTTTATTATTGTGTGGATGCTGGAGGCATCCACACTATTGAGTTCCTGTTTCTCTTTATTCTTTATTATTATTATTCTTAGGACTTCCGTACACTTTTCGCCGTGGATCTACTTCCACAATTTTCAGCCGATTTTCACCGTTCAAATTTTAAACTATTCTGCTATTTCTCCTAATGATGGCTATATCTTTTGGTATTTTATACTCTTATACTTTTTAAAATATTACACTTTTTTCCTTTAATTTGTCCCATTGAAATGAATGGGAAACTTCCGCAATTCTGCTAAAACTTGCTTGTTTTTGAAACTTAACTACTTTTTCCTACTTTCACGTAGAACAACCATTCAAACTTTAAAATGTTCTCAAATTATTGGGCTATTCAGGAATAAATCAGCTTTTTCAAATCTTTTACCGTTTTATTTTTATCCCTCTTAAAGTTTTGAGTTGCAAAATTGTGATTTTTCACAAAATACATGCGTTGTTATGGTTGCTATGCACTTGGCTTCCAGTGTGCCACTGTAGGTTTCGCAGTCTTCTCTTCATGTCCGAACAACTTCTAGCTACTTGCTCAATTTTCACTCAACTTCCACAAATTATACATGAAAACGTAGGTATTTTTGCTGGCTTTCAGAAAATGTCACTATCATGGTTGTGGGATTTATAGAATTTTGGCAAATCTCCTCAGACCAACACAAAGTCTGAAAACTCTCCATAGAAAGTCAATGGAGAGTTTGTTCAAAATCACCGCTTGATTTCTGTAATGAGAGGCATATTCGAATCGTCATATCTCCTTAACGAAGCGAAGTTAATACATGAGGCTTGTCCCGGTATATCTTCAGACACTCCTGACGCTCACAATTCAAGAATTTCTTTCTCACCTATTACCATTTGGCCATGAATTGGGTTTGTTTGAGGGTAGGAAATTCGTCCCTCGCTCAGATGTCTTCAGATTTCAAACTCTGGAAATGAGGCACTTTTTTCTCTCGTCATATCTTTTTGATGGATTTCCACACAGACCTGAAAATTTCCATGACTGTTCGCCAAAGCCTGCTGTCTCTTACAGTGAAAGAATGATATCGATACTCCAAATAGATTTAGAGTTAGAAAGCATTGTTTGAGGGCAAGTCAAGGCAGTTTTGCTTTGCCTCTACTCAGTTACAGTGTATTACAAGTCATATATCTTCAATAATTTATATTTTATCGCTGAATTATGAAGACCTGCAGATTCCCCCATCTCTTCTGAACAAAACGGTGTTAGAATGAGCATTCTAGCCCCTACGGTTAGGAAATTATGGCCATTTGTTCGAGGGGAGTCCTGAATGTGAGAAATACACTGAAGAAAACCCATAGCTCTCTCTGTGTCTGTCTGTGTAAGTGCTGATTACAGCAGGTGCAGCCAATTTAGCTGACCTAGATATGCCAAGCCCAGACTCTCAACAGCCTCTGCACACTTTGCTCTCTGTGTATGTGTGTGTGTCTCAATATTTCTCCCATGTTAAAGTATTACTCCTCCATAATAGTATTTGTGCTAAATCAAAGTACTTCTACTACATCTTAGTACTTCTGCTCAATCATAGTATTTCTGCTGAATCATAGTATTTTTGCCACATCATGGTATTTGTGATAAAGCATTGTATTTCCACAAAATAACAGTATTATGTACTGTTATATTATTACTGCTCATAGTATTTCTGCCAAATCATAATATAACTGCAAAATAAAGATTTTTGAGCCAAATCATAGTGTTTGTGCTAAATCCTAGTAAATCTGCTCAGTGATATAACTTCTGCTATGCTGTAGTGCTTTTTGCTAGATTATAGAATTTCTTCTAAATCAAAGTATTTCATGTAAATCATAGAGCAGTTTTTACAGTCATCTTACTGTTAAGCCATAAATTACGTTTGTTTGAGGGGTGGAAATCTGTCCTCCTCTCACTTTTCAAACTCTGAAAATGAAGCCGTTTCTTCTCTCATCATATCTCCGTGACGGAGGTAAAAGGAGCAATGAAAATCGCAGTGAAAGTTCAGCAAAGTCTGCTGATTGACCCAGTACAAGAATTGTGCTTCTATCCCACCTAGTTTTGGAGTTACATGACGTTTTGTAACTCCAAAAATCGGCGTTTTACGCCTCTCACCGTGATCTAAATCTGACAGTTCATCTCCCCGTTTTCCAAACCGCTGCTCTGTTTCCCAGTGGCACAGTTGGTAATGACGCCGGTCGGCAGCCCAAAGATCACGGGTTCAATTCCACCTTGGTCAACATTTTTTTTTTCCCTAGAAATTAATACACTATCACAGACAAGTAATTCATATTTATCATTTATTACAATTCTGCAAAGTTTTATGATTTTAGCAGCTTTTCTAATATGGACCTCAGATTCTTCTTAACACTCCATGGCACAAATACTGTTCCCTTTAGGCTCTGTGTATCTGTGTGTGTATCAATATTTTTCCCATTTTAAAGTATTACTCCTCCATAATTGCATTTCTGTTAAATCAAAGTACTTTTACTACATCTTAGTACTTCTGCTCAATCATAGTATTTCTGCTGAATCATAGTATTTTTGCCATATCATGGTATTTGTGATAAAGCATTGTATTTCCACAAAATAACAGTATTATGTACTGTTATATTATTACTGCTCATAGTATTTCTGCCAAATCATAATATAACTGCAAAATAAAGATTTTTGAGCCAAATCATAGTGTTTGTGCTAAATCCTAGTAAATCTGCTCAGTGATATAACTTCTGCTATGCTGTAGTGCTTTTTGCTAGATTATAGAATTTCTTCTAAATCAAAGTATTTCATGTAAATCATAGAGCAGTTTTTACAGTCATCTTACTGTTAAGCCATAAATTACGTTTGTTTGAGGGGTGGAAATCTGTCCTCCTCTCACTTTTCAAACTCTGAAAATGAAGCCGTTTCTTCTCTCATCATATCTCCGTGACGGAGGTAAAAGGAGCAATGAAAATCGCAGTGAAAGTTCAGCAAAGTCTGCTGATTGACCCAGTACAAGAATTGTGCTTCTATCCCACCTAGTTTTGGAGTTACATGACGTTTTGTAACTCCAAAAATCGGCGTTTTACGCCTCTCACCGCGATCTAAATCTGACAGTTCATCTCCCCGTTTTCCAAACCGCTGCTCTGTTTCCCAGTGGCACAGTTGGTAATGACGCCGGTCGGCAGCCCAAAGATCACGGGTTCAAGTCCACCTTGGTCAACATTTTTTTTTTTCTCTAGAAATTAATACACTATCACAGACAAGTAATTCATATTCATCATTTATTACAATTCTGCAAAGTTTTATGATTTTAGCAGCTTTTCTAATATGGACCTCACATTCTTCTTAACACTCCATGGCACAAATACTGTTCCCTTTAGGCTCTGTGTATCTGTGTGTGTATCAATATTTTTCCCATTTTAAAGTATTACTCCTCCATAATTGCATTTCTGTTAAATCAAAGTAATTTTACTACATCTTAGTACTTCTGCTCAATCATAGTATTTCTGCTAAATCATAGTATTTTTGCCATATCATGGTATTTGTGCCAAAACATTGTACTTGTACAAAGTCATAATATTTCTTCTAAATCATATTATTTCAATCAAATCTCAGGAGTTGTGCTAAAACACAGTATTATTACCAAATCATAGTATCTGTACCCAAACATATCTGTTCAACTTATTTAACTCTTCTCAACAGTCCAACACCTCTTCTTCACCCCGTTTCAGCAGAATTGAGTTTTTTCACCCCTTTTCAGCACAAATCCCAGCTTTTTCAGGTGTTTTCAACAGAAATCTCTTTTATTTCTGATTGCTGATGTCTTTGTTTTTCAGTTGCCCGCCCTCTTTCCAGGTGGCGCAATCAGTAATGACACGGCTCTGCAGCTCAAAGGTCGTGGGTTCAATCCCACCTTGGTCAACATTTTTTTTTCACTACAAATTTATACACTTTCACAGACCTGTAATTTATATTGCTAATTTTTTTCACTACCAATGAGTAGTGCAAAAACATACTATGTCTGCAACATCACAGTATATCTGTTATGTTATAGTATTACTACTAAATCACAGTATTTCTGCCAATTCAAGGAGGCTGACTGTTACTAAGTGCATCAGTGTGCATAGGTCATCTCTTGTGTTGGAGTGCCCTCTTGTGGCGCCTTTTGGGTAGTGCCTTAGTAAACGTGAACACTGCAAAGAAGTGGTATCAGACTGGTTTGTAGTGGAGGAATTTGGTGCCAGTTTCTTTCATCTTTAATCCGTATTCATGTTGTAATGTAGTAGTACCACAATATGGCAGAAACACTATGTTTTGGCACAAATACGTAAAAACGGCTGCACCTGTTTTGGCGGGAAAAAGTACACAGCCTCTCTGATTGGTGGATTCAAATTCAGCAGCTCCCAGGCTGCTTGACTGACCTAGAAAGTTTCTTCTCTCTCCCTCTGTGTGTGTGTGTGTGTGTGTGTGTGTGTGTGTGTGTGTGTGTGTGTGTGTGTGTGTGACAGAGAGAGAGAGAGAGAGAGAGAGAGAGCAAGCCTTTTTATGCGATGATCTCATTGTAAGATTCAAATTCAATATATTTAGACTGGTTGACTGAATTTGATCCTGTGTGTCTCTCTGTACATGTGTGTTTCCATAGGTGTCCATATTTGTGATTGTGTGACTGTTATACTTTTTTTTGCTGAGTTTTTTTTTTCATTTAACAAGTACATTTGAAGGATCCTTAGCATGATCAGCATTTTTTCAGCTGTCCATTTTGCTTTTCCAATTTTTCTGTTTAAGTTATTACTATTGTGCTGAATCATACTATTTCTGCTATTTTACAAGATTTGTGCTAAATATAGTATTTCTGCCAAATATAGTATTTCTGATTAATTATAGTTTTTCTACCAAATCATAGTATAGTATTTCTGCTTTTTATAGGATTTGTGCTTAATATAGTATTTTTGCTTTTTATAGGATTTGTGCTTAATACAGTATTTCTGCTAAATGTAGTATTTATGCTTAATCATACTATTACTATATATTTCTGCCAGGTCCCCAGGCAGCCAATCCTCTGAGGACTGAGACATTCAAATTTACATATCAGGGCCTGCACGGCTTCCCAGCCAGCCAATCATATCTGAGGTCTGCCCTTTCTTCTCTCGTCATATCTCTGCGTCGGATGTACAAAGAGCAATGAAAATCGCAGTCAAAGTACACCAAAGTCCGCTGATTCACTCAGTACAAGAATTATGCTTCTAGTCCACCTAGCTTTTGAGTTACACGACGTTTTGTAACTCCAAAAAATGGCATTCTTCGCCTCTCACCGCGATCTAATTCTGACTGCTCATCACCCTGTTTCCCAAAAGGTCACTGTCTTTCCCAGTGGCGCAGCTGGTAATGACACGGGTCTGCAACCCAAAGGTCGTGGGTTCAAGTCCACCTTGGTTAACATCTTTTTTGCCCTACAAATTAATACACTATCACAGACCACTAATTCATATTCATCATTTATTACAATTCTGAAAACTTTTTACCAGCTTTTCTAATATGGACCTCAGTTTCTTCTTAACACTCCATGGCACAAATACTGTTCCCTTTAGGCTCTGTGTATGTGTGTGTGTATCAATATTTCTCCCACTTTAAAGTATTACTCCTCCATAATTGTATTTCTCTTAAATCAAAGTACTTTTACTACATCTTAGTACTTCTGCTCAATCATAGTATTTCTGCTAAATCATAGTATTTTGCCAAATTATGGTTTTTGTGCCAAATCATAACATTTGTGTTATGTTATAGTATTACTACTAAGTGGAGGAATTTATGTCATGTTACAGTATATGTGCTGATTACAGTATTTCTGCTAAATCATAGTATTTCTACTATATTATGTTTTTCTTTCTAAATATAGCATTTCTGCTATATAATTGTATTTCTGCTATGTTAAAATATTTGTGCTAAACCAGTGTATTTGTGCTGAAACATAGTATTTCTGCCAAATGTAGTATTTCTGTCAAATTACAGCATTTTTGCTATGTTGTACTGTTTCTCTAAATCATAGTATTTCTGTAATTTTTAAGAATGTTTGGCTAAATATATTCTTTCTGTTATCTTATACTATTTCTCCTAAATTCTTGTATTTTTGAGAAGTTATCGTGTTTCTGGTAAGTTACAATATTTCTGCTAAGTTCTGCTATGCTATTGTATTTCTGCCAAGTATTATGTTTCCTCTAAGATATTGCAGTTCTGCTAAGTTACTACATTTTAGCAAAGTTCCTTTGCTTCTGCAAAGTTTTTACAATTTCTGCAACTTTTCAGCTTTTTCAGCTAGTTTCAGCAGACAGCTTCAGCGTTCCAGCATCCACACTGCATTTTCGCAGGAAATGCAAATTTTTCTAGTTATTCTTCAAGTTGCTTCCGTACGTTTTTCGCCGTAGAACTACTTCCACAATTTTTGTGCTATTTTCACCGTTCAAATTTTAAACTATTCTGCTATTTTTGCTCTTTCCGGCAATGACTTTTGGTATTTTCTGCTGTTATACTTTTTAAAATATTAAGCTTTTTTCCTTTAATTTGTCCCATTGAAATGAATGGGAAACTTCTGCAATTCTGCTAAAACTTGCTCGTTTTTGAAACTTAACTACTTTTTCATACTTTCACATAGAAACTCCATTTAAACTTTAAAATGTTCACAAATTATTGGGCTATTCATGAATGATTCAGCTTTTTCATATCTGTTACCATTTTCATCTTATCCCTCTTAAAGTTTTGAGTTGCAAAATTGTGATTTTTCACAAAATACATGCGTTGTTATGGTTGCTATGCAGTTGGTTCTAAGTGAGCCACTGTACCTTTGGCAATTTTCTCTTCATGTCCGAACAACTTCTTGCTACTCGCTCAATTTTCACTCAACCCACACAAATTATACATCAAAACGTAGGTATTTTTGCTGGCTTTCAGAAAATGTCACTATCATTGTTGTGGGAGTTATAGAATTTTGGCAAATCTCCTCAGACCAACACAAAGTCTCAAAAATCCCCATAGAAAGTCAATGGAGAGTTCGTTTAAAATCACCCCTTGATTTCTGTAATGAGAGGCATTTTCGAATCGTCATATCTCCCCAACGAAGCGAAGTTAAGACATGAGGCTTGTGCCAATATATCTTCAGACACTCCTGATGCTCACAATTCAAGAATTGTTTTCTCATCTATTACCATTTGGCCATGAATTGGGTTTGTTTGAGGGTAGGAAATTCGTCCCTCGCTCAGATTTCTTCAGATTTCAAACTCTGGAAATGAGACACTTTTTTCTCTCGTCATATCTTTTTGATAGATTTCCACAGAGACCTGAAAATTTCCATGATTGTTCACCAAAGCCTGCTGTCTCTTACGGTGAAAGAATGATATCGATACTCCAAATAGATTTAGAGTTAGAAAGCGTTGTTTGAGGACTAGTCAAGGCAGATTTTGCTTGCCTCTACTCAGTTATGGTGCATTAGAAGTCAAATATCGTCAATAATTCATATTTTAATGATAAATTGTCAACATTTTAAGATTCCCCCATCTCTTCTGAACAAAACGGTGTAAGAATGACTGTTCTAGCCCCTACGGTTAGGAAATTATGGCCATTTGTTTGAGAGGAATCCTCACTATGAGAAATTCACTGCAGAAATCCTGTCTCTGTGCTCTGTGTGTGTAAAAACGGCTGCACCTGTTTTGGCGGGAAAAAGTACACAGCCTCTCTGATTGGTGGATTCAAATTTAGCAGCTCCCAGGCTGCTTGACTGAGCTAGAAACTTGATTTTCTCTCCCTGTGTGTGTGTGTGTGTGTGTGTGTGTGTGTGTGTGTGAGACAGAGAGAGAGAGAGAGAGAGGGCGAGAGAGAGTTTTTATGGGAGCATCTTATTGTATGATTTAAATTCAATATATTTAGACTGGTTGACTGAATTTGATCCTGTGTGTGTCTCTCTGTGCTTGTGGGACTTTTTGCAGCTGTCCATTTTGCTTTTCCAATTTTTCTATTTAAGTTATTACTATTGTGCTAAGTCATAGCATTTGTGCTGCTTTTCAGTATTTGTGCTAAATACAGCATTTCTGCTAAATCATACTATTTCTGCTATTTTATAAGATTTGTGCTAAATACAGCATTTGTGCTAAATCATACTATTTCTGCTATTTTATAGGATTTGTACTTAATATAATATTTCTGCTTAATTATAGTATTTGTGCTAAAACATAGTATTTCTACTAAACGCAGTATTTCTGGGTAATCATAGTGTTTCTATGTATTCCTGCCAGCTCCTCAGGAAGCCAATCCTCTGTGAGGACTGTAATTTTCAAATTGACATATCAAGTCATGCACGACTTCCCAGCCAGCCAATCATATCTGAGTCCTGGCACATTCAAATTTGCATATTGGGACCTTCATGGTTTCCCAGCCAGCCAATCATATCTGAGTCCTGGCACATTTAAATTTGCATATTGGGACCTTCATGGCTTCTAAGCCCACCAGTCATCTATGTCATATATCTCTAATATTTCATATTTTTATTTTAAATGGTCAGCATTTCAAGATTCCCCTATGTCTTCTGAATAAAATGGTCTAAGAATGACTGTTTTAGCCCCTACGGTTAGAAATTTATGGCTGTTTGTTTGAGGGGAATTCTCACTATGAGAAATAGACTGCAAAAATCCTGTCTCTCTCTGTGCTGCATGTGTAAAGGCCTGAACTTAGTGCACCAGTTTTGGCGGGAAAAAGTACACAGCCTCTCTGATTGGTGGATTCAAATTTAGCAGCTCCCAGGCTGCTTGACTGACCTAGAAACTTGATTTTCTCTCCCTGTGTGTGTGTGTGTGTGTGTGTGTGTGTGTGTGTGTGTGTGTGCGTGAGAGAGAGAGAGAGAGAGAGAGAGAGGGCGAGAGAGAGTTTTTATGGGAGCATCTTATTGTATGATTTAAATTCAATATATTTAGACTGGTTGACTGAATTTGATCCTGTGTGTGTCTCTCTGTGCATGTGTGTTTCCATATGTGTCCATATTTGTGATTGTGTCACTGTTATACTTTTTTTTGCTGATTTTTTTCATTTAACAATTACATTTGAGGGACCCTTAGCATGTTCAGGATTCTTTCAGCTGTCCATTTTGCTTTTCCAATTTTTCTATTTAAGTTATTACTATTGTGTTGAGTCATAGCATTTCTGCTGCTTTTCAGTATTTGTGCTAAATACAGCATTTCTGCAAAATCATACTATGTCTGCTATTTTATGAGATTTGTGCTAAATATAGTGTTTCTGCTATTTCTGCCAAATTTAGTATTTTTGATTAATTAGGGTTTTTCTACCAAATCATAGTACAGTTTTACTGCTTTTTATAGGATTTTTAGAGGATATTTATATTGCTTAATATAGTATTTCTGCTTTTTATAGGATTTGTGCTTAATATAGTTTTTCTAAAAAATGTAGTATTTATGCTTAATCATACTATTTGTATATATTTCTGCCAGGTCCCCAGGCAGCTAATCCTCTGTGAGGACTGATACATACAAATACATATCAGGGCCTGCACGGCTTCCCAGCCAGCCAATCATATCTGGGGTCTGCCCTTTCTTCTCTCGTCATCTCTCAGCGACAGATGTACAAAGAGCAATGCAAATCACAGTCAAAGTACACGAACGTACGCTGATTCACCCAGTACAAGAATTATGCTTCTAGTCCACCTAGTTTTTGAGTTACACGATGTTTTGTAACTCCAAAAAACTGTGTTTTTCGCCTCTCACCGCAATCTGATTCTGACTGCTCATCACCCTGTTTTCCAGGCACTCGCTCTCTTTCCCAGTGGCGCAGTTGGTAATGACACAGGTCTGCAACCCAAAGGTCGTGGGTTCAATTACACCTTGGGCAACATGTGTTTTTTCCCTACAAATTAATACACTATCACAGACCACTAATTCATATTCATCATTTATTACAATTCTGCAACCTTTTATGATTTTAGCAGCTTTTGTAATATGGACCTCAGATTCTTGTTAACACTCCATGGCACAAATACTATTCCCTTTAGGCTCTGTGTGTGTGTGTGTGTGTGTGTGTGTGTGTGTGTGTGTGTGTGAGAGAGAGAGCGAGAGAGAGCGAGAGAGAGCCCTTTGATGGGAGCATCTTATTATATCACTTAAATTCAATATATTTAGACTGGTTGACTGAATTTGGTCCTGTGTGTGTCTCTCTGTGCTTGTGTGTTTCCATATGTGCCCATATTTGTGATTGTGTGACTGTTATACTTTTTTTGCTGATTTTTTTTTTCAATTAACAATTAGATTTGAGGGACCCGTAGCATGTTCAGGATTTTTCCAGCTGTCCATTTTGCTTTTCCAATTTCTCTATAAGTTATTACTGTTGTGCTAAGTCATAGCATTTCTGCTAAATCATACTATTTCTGCTATTTTATGAGATTTGTGCCAAATACAGCATTTCTGCTAAATCATACTATTTCTGCTATTTCATAAGATTTGTACTAAATATAGTGTTTCTGCCAAATATAGTATTTCTGCTTAATTATAGTATTTCTGCCATTTTATAGTATTTGTGCTAAAACATAGTATTTCTACTAAATGTAGTATTTATGCTTAATCATACTATTTGTATATATTTCTGCCAGGTCCCCAGGCAGCTAATCCTCTGTGAGGACTGATACATATAAAATTTACATATCAGGGCCTGCACGGCTTCCCAGCCAGCCAATCATATCTGAGGTCTGCCCTTTCTTCTCTCGTCATATCTCAGCGACAGATGTACAAAGAGCAATGCAAATCACAGTCAAAGTACACGAAAGTACGCTGATTCACCCAGTACAAGAATTATGCTTCTAGTGCACCTAGTTTTTGAGTTACACGACGTTTTGTAACTCCAAAAAACTGTGTTTTTCGCCTCTCACCGCAATCTAATTCTGACTGCTCATCACCCTGTTTTCCAGGCGCTCGCTCTCTTTCCCAGTGGCGCAGTTGGTAATGACACAGGTCTGCAACCCAAAGGTCGTGGGTTCAATTACACCTTGGGCAACATGTTTTTTTCCCCTACAAATTAATACACTATCACAGACCAGTAATTGATATTCATCATTTATTACAATTCTGCAACCTTTTATGATTTTAGCAGCTTTTGTAATATGGACCTCAGATTCTTGTTAACACTCCATGGCACAAATACTGTTCCCTTTAGGCTCTGTGTGTGTGTGTGTGTGTGTGTGTGTGTGTGTGTGTGTGTGTGTGAGAGAGAGAGAGAGAGCGAGAGAGAGCCTTTTGATGGGAGCATCTTATTATATCACTTAAATTCAATATATTTAGACTGGTTGACTGAATTTGGTCCTGTGTGTGTCTCTCTGTGCATGTGTGTTTCCATATGTGCCCATATTTGTGATTGTGTGACTGTTATACTTTTTTTGCTGATTTTTTTTTCAATTAACAATTAGATTTGAGGGACCCTTAGCATGTTCAGGATTTTTCCAGCTGTCCATTTTGCTTTTCCAATTTTTCTATAAGTTATTAGTGTTGTGCTAAGTCATAGCATTTCTGCTGCTTTTCAGTATTTGTGCTAAATACAGCATTTCTGCTAAATCATACTATTTCTGCTATTTTATGAGATTTGTGCGAAATACAGCATTTCTGCTAAATCATACTATTTCTGCTATTTCATAAGATTTGTACTAAATATAGTGTTTCTGCCAAATATAGTATTTCTGCTTAATTATAGTATTACTGCCATTTTATAGTATTTGTGCTAAAACATAGTATTTCTACTAAATGTAGTATGTATGCTTAAACATACTATTTGTATATATTTCTGCCAGGTCCCCAGGCAGCTAATCCTCTGTGAGGACTGATACATATAAAATTTACATATCAGGGCCTGCACGGCTTCCCAGCCAGCCAATCATATCTGAGGTCTGCCCTTTCTTCTCTCGTCATATCTCAGCGACAGATGTACAAAGAGCAATGCAAATCACAGTCAAAGTACACGAAAGTACGCTGATTCACCCAGTACAAGAATTATGCTTCTAGTCCACGTAGTTTTCTAGTTACACAACGTTTTGTAACTCCAAAAAACAGCGTTTTTCGCCTCTCACCGCAATCTAATTCTGACTGCTCATCACCCTGTTTTCCAGGCGCTCGCTCTCTTTCCCAGTGGCGCAGTTGGTAATGACACAGGTCTGCAACCCAAAGGTCGTGGGTTCAATTACACCTTGGGCAACACGTTTTTTTTCCCTACAAATTAATACACTATCACAGACCACTAATTCATATTCATCATTTATTACAATTCTGCAAACTTTTATGATTTTAGCAGCTTTTCTAATATGGACCTCAGATCCTTGTTAACACTCCATGGCACAAATACTGTTCCCTTTAGGCTCTGTATGTGTGTGTGTATCAATATTTCTCCCATTTTAAAGTATTACTCCTCCATAATTGTATTTCTGTTAAATCAAAGTACTTTTACTACATCTTAGTACTTCTGCTCAATCATAGTATTTTGCCAAATTATGGTTTTTGTGCCAAATCATGACATTTGTTTTATGTTACAGTATTACTACTAAGTGGAGGAATTTCTGTCATGTTACAGTATATGTGCTGATTACAGTATTTCTGCTAAATCATAGTATTTCTACTATATTATATTTTTCTTTCTAAATATAGCATTTCTGCTATATAATTGTATTACTGCTATGTTATAATATTTGTGCTAAACCAGAGTATTTCTGCTGAAACATAGTATTTCTGCCGAATGATAGTATTTCTGTCAAATTACAGTATTTGTGCTAAAACATAGTATTTTTTTAAAAAAATTTCAATATTAATAGTAAATTACAGTGTCTCTGGTAAATCGCAGCATTTCTGCTATTTTGTACTGTTTTTCTAAATCATAGTATTTCTGTAATGTTTGAGAATGTTTGCCTAAATATATTCTTTCTGTTATCTTATACTATTTCTCCTAAATTCTTGTATTTTTGAGAAGTTATCGTGTTTCTGGTAAGTTACAATATTTCTGCTAAGTTCTGCTATGCTATTGTATTTCTGCCAAGTATTATGTTTCCTCTAAGATATTGCAGTTCTGCTAAGTTACTACATTTTAGCAAAGTTCCTTTGCTTCTACAAAGCTTTTACAAATTCTGCAACTTTTCAGCTTTTTCTGCTAGTTTCGGCAGACAGCTTCAGCATTACAGCATCCACACTGCATTTTCGCAGGAAATGCAAATTTTTCTAGTTATTCTTCAAGTTGCTTCCGTACGTTTTTCGCCGTAGAACTACTTCCGCAATTTTCAGCCGATTTTCACCGTTCAAATTTTAAACTATTCTGCTATAAATATAGTATTTCTGCCAATTTTTAGTATTTGTGCAAAAACATAGCATGTCTGCAAAATCATAGTATATCTGTTGTGTTATGGTATTACTACTAAGGCATAGTATTTCTACGAAATCATAGTATTCCTTCAAAATCATAGTATTACTGCAATTTCATAGTATTTGAGCGAAATCGTGGTATTTGTGCAAAAACATACTATGTCTGCAAAATCACATTATAACTGCTATGTTATAGTATTAGTACTAAGGCGTAGTATTTCTACCAAATCATAGTATTCCTTCAAAATCATAGTATTACTGCAATTTCATAGTATTTGAGCAAAATCGTAGTATTTGTGCAAAAACATACTATGTCTGCTAAATCACAGTATATCTGTTATATTATAGTATTACTACTAAGGCATAGTATTTCTACCTAATCATAGTATTCCTTCAAAATCATAGTATTACTGCAATTTTGTAGTATTTGAGCGAAATCGTAGTATTGGTGCAAAAACATATTGTCTGTTAAATCACAGTATATCTGTTATGTCATAGTATTACTACTAAGGCATAGTATTTCTGCCTAATCATGGTATTCCTTCAAAATCATAGTATTACTGCAATTTCATAGTATTTGAGCAGAATCGTAGTATATGTGCAAAAACATACTATGTCTGCAAAATAACAGTATATCTGTTATGTTAAAGTATTACTACTAAGTCACAATATTTCTGCCAATTCGTAGTATTTGTACTAAATCATGGTACTTGTGCCAAATCATAGTATTTTTTGCAAATCATAGTATTCGAACCAAAACATAGTAGTATTTGTACAAAATCATAGTATTTCTTCTAAATCATAGTATTTCAATCAAATCTCAGTAGTTGTGCTGAAACGCAGTATTATTGCCAAATCATAGTATTTGTACTGAAACATGGTATTTGTGCCAATAAGAGTATTTGTACTAAATCATAGTACTTGTGCCAAATCATAGTATTTCTGCCACATTGTGCTAGTTGTGCAAAAACATAGACTGTCTGAAAAATCATAGTATATCTATTATGTTATAGTATTACTACTAAGTCGTAGACTCTCTATTTTGTTATAGTATCTCTGCTGAATACAGTATATGTGCCAAATCATAGTATTTCTAGCAAATCATAGTATTTGTGCTAAAACATAGTATTTCTGCCACATTATAGTATTTGTGTAAAACCAGAATGTTTTGTAACTCCAAAAAACGGCGTTTTTCTCCTCTCACCGCGATCTATTTCTTGACTGTTCATGTCTCTGTTTTTCAGAGACCTTTCCAGGTGGCGCAATCAGTAATGACACGGCTCTGCAGCTCAAAGGTTGTGGGTTCAATCCCACCTTGTTCAACATTTTTTTGTTCACTACAAATTCCATACACTATCACAGACCACTAATTCATATTCATCGTTTATTACATTTCTGCAAACTTTTTAGCAGCCTGATGAAGCAGACAGAAGCAGTACCTCTGATTGGTGAATTAGAGCAGAACCAGGTTGTTCTGCCTCTTTTCAGCAGAAATTCTGCTCATTCACCTCTTATCAGTGCAACGTTCTGCTTCTTTGCCTCTTTTCTGCAGAAATTCTGCTGATTCACCTCTTTTCTGCAAAATTTTCAGCCTTTTCACTTCTTCTCAGCACAATTCTCAGCAGCTTCTGCTCATTTAGCAAAATTGTCAGTTTCTCAATCTCTTGTTTTTGTGAGAATGAGTTTGGTTCAGTGAGATGAGCAGCTGCCTGGAGACAAGACGGGCCATGTTCAAATTTTGTTCTGACTCTTTTCAGCAGAAATTCTGCTGATTTGCCTCTTTTCTGTGCCTTTTTACCACTTTTCAGCACAAATCCCAGCTTTTTCACCTGTTTTCAGCAAAAACCTCTTTTCAGCAGAATTCTGCTTATTCACCTTTTCTGCAAAATTTTCAGCCTTTTCACCTCTTATTAGCACAAATCTCAGCTGTTTTCAGAAAAAACCTCTTTTGAGCAGAAATTCTGCTGATTCATCTCTTTTCAGCGCAACTTTTTGCATCTTTACCTCTTTTCAGCAGAAATTCTGCTGATTCACCTCTTTTCTGCAAAATTTTCAGCCTTTTCACCTCTTATCAGCACAATTCTTAGCAGCTTCTGCTCATTTCAGCAAAATTGTCAGTCTCTCCACCTGTTATTTGTCAGAATGAGTTTGGCTCAGTGAGATGAGTGGCTACCTTGAGACCAGGAGGGTCAGGTTCGAATCCTGCTCAGGGCAATGTTTTTTTTTCCACCACCATACAACTTTGGCTGGCTGATTCTGCCAGGTCCCCAGGCAGCTAATCCTCTGTGAGGAC
This sequence comes from Oreochromis niloticus, assembly GCF_001858045.2. Taxonomy (NCBI): domain Eukaryota; kingdom Metazoa; phylum Chordata; class Actinopteri; order Cichliformes; family Cichlidae; genus Oreochromis; species Oreochromis niloticus. The sequence goes on along the minus strand of NW_020327459.1, from coordinate 11,816 downwards.
TGATACATACAAATACATATCAGGGCCTGCACGGCTTCCCAGCCAGCCAATCATATCTGGGGTCTGCCCTTTCTTCTCTCGTCATATCTCAGCGACAGATGTACAAAGAGCAATGCAAATCACAGTCAAAGTACACGAAAGTACGCTGATTCACCCAGTACAAGAATTATGCTTCTAGTCCACCTAGTTTTTGAGTTACACGACGTTTTGTAACTGCAAAAAACGGCGTTTTTCGCCTCTCACCGCAATCTGATTCTGACTGCTCATCACCCTGTTTTCCAGGCGCTCGCTCTCTTTCCCAGTGGCGCAGTTGGTAATGACACAGGTCTGCAACCCAAAGGTCGTGGGTTCAATTACACCTTGGGCAACATGTGTTTTTTCCCTACAAATTAATACACTATCACAGACCACTAATTCATATTCATCATTTATTACAATTCTGCAACCTTTTATGATTTTAGCAGCTTTTGTAATATGGACCTCAGATTCTTGTTAACACTCCATGGCACAAATACTGTTCCCTTTAGGCTCTGTGTGTGTGTGTGTGTGTGTGTGTGTGTGTGTGTGTGTGTGTGTGAGAGAGAGAGAGAGAGAGAGCGAGAGAGAGCCTTTTGATGGGAGCATCTTATTATATCACTTAAATTCAATATATTTAGACTGGTTGACTGAATTTGGTCCTGTGTGTGTCTCTCTGTGCATGTGTGTTTCCATATGTGCCCATATTTGTGATTGTGTGACTGTTATACTTTTTTTGCTGATTTTTTTTTTTTTTCAATTAACAATTAGATTTGAGGGACCCTTAGCATGTTCAGGATTTTTCCAGCTGTCCATTTTGCTTTTCCAATTTTTCTATAAGTTATTACTGTTGTGCTAAGTCATAGCATTTCTGCTGCTTTTCAGTATTTGTGCGAAATACAGGATTTCTGCTAAATCATACTATTTCTGCTATTTTATGAGATTTGTGCCAAATACAGCATTTCTGCTAAATCATATTATTTCTGCTATTTCATAAGATTTGTACTAAATATAGTGTTTCTGCCAAATATAGTATTTCTGCTTAATTATAGTATTTCTGCCATTTTATAGTATTTGTGCTAAAACATAGTATTTCTACTAAATGTAGTATTTATGCTTAATCATACTATTTGTATATATTTCTGCCAGGTCCCCAGGCAGCTAATCCTCTGTGAGGACTGATACATATAAAATTTACATTTCAGGGCCTGCACGGCTTCCCAGCCAGCCAATCATATCTGAGGTCTGCCCTTTCTTCTCTCGTCATATCTCAGCGACAGATGTACAAAGAGCAATGAAAATCGCAGTCAAAGTACACGAAAGTACGCTGATTCACCCAGTACAAGAATTATGCTTCTAGTCCACCTAGTTTTTGAGTTACACGACGTTTTGTAACTCCAAAAAACAGCGTTTTTCGCCTCTCACCGCAATCTAATTCTGACTGCTCATCACCCTGTTTTCCAGGCGCTGGCTCTCTTTAGTACTTCTGCTCAATCATAGTATTTCTGCTAAATCATAGTATTTCTACTATATTATATTTTTCTTTCTAAATATAGCATTTCTGCTATATAATTGTATTACTGCTATGTTATAATATTAGTGCTAAACCAGAGTATTTCTGCTGAAACATAGTATTTCTGCCAAATGATAGTATTTCTGTCAAATTACAGTATTTGTGCTAAAACATAGTATTTTTTAAAAAAAATTCAATATTAATAGTAAATTACAGTGTCTCTGGTAAATCGCAGCATTTCTGCTATGTTGTACTGTTTTTCTAAATCATAGTATTTCTGTAATGTTTAAGAATGTTTGGCTAAATATATTCTTTCTGTTATCTTATACTATTTCTCCTAAATTCTTGTATTTTTGAGAAGTTATCGTGTTTCTGCTAAGTTACAATATTTCTGCTAAGTTCTGCTATGCTATTGTATTTCTGCCAAGTATTATGTTTCCTCTAAGATATTGCAGTTCTGCTAAGTTACTACATTTTAGCAAGGTTCCTTTGCTTCTGCAAAGTTTTTACAATTTCTGCAACTTTTCAGCTTTTTCAGCTAGTTTCAGCTGACAGCTTCAGCGTTCCAGCATCCACACTGCATTTTCGCAGGAAATGCAAATTTTTCTAGTTGTGTGGATGCCCTTAAAGGGCTTCCACACTATTGAGTTCCTGTTTCTCTTTATTCTTTATCTTTATACTTTATTGTGTGGATGCCCTAATAGGGCTTCCACACTATTGAGTTCCTGTTTCTCTTTATTCTTCATTCCACTATATTCCAGTTGCTTCCGTACACTTTTTGGCACTTATCTACTCCCTCAGTTTTCAGCCGATTTTCTCCGTTCAAACTCTATACTGTTCTGCTCTTTCTGCTAATGACGGCTATGACTTTTGGTGTTTATTACTGTTATACTTTTTAAAATATTACACTTTTTTCCTTTAATTTGTCCTATTGAAATGAATGGGAAACTTCCACAATTCTGCTAAAACCTGCTTGTTTTTGAAACTTAACTACTTTGTCATACTTTCACCTAGAAACTCCATTCAAACTTTAAAATGTTCTCAGATTATTGGGCTATTCCTGAGTGATTCAGCTTTTTCAGATCTTCTACCGTTTAAATCTTATCTGTCTTTAAGTTTTCAGTTGCAAAATTGTGATTTTTCAGAAAATACATGCGTTGCTATGGTTGCTATGCAATTAAGTCAGAGTGAGTGCTGGTCCGTTCTGAATTTTCTCTTCATGTCTGAACAACTTCTTGCTACTCGCTCAATTTCCACTCAACCCCCACAAATTATACATCAAAACGTAGGTATTTTTGCTGGCTTTCAGAAAATGTCACTATCTTTATTGTGAGATTTACCGTTTTTTCGCAATTTGCCTCGGAGTGACACATGGTCTGACAACTCCCCATTCAAAGTCTATGGGGAGGTTTTGAAATTCAGAGCTGAAATTCTGTAACGGGAGGCATTTTCAAATCGCCATATCTCTTTAACAAAGCAAAGTTAGGACATGAGGCTTATGCCAATATATCTTCAGACACTGCTGACACTCACAGTGGAAGCAGTTTTTACAGTTATCTTACCGTTGAGCAATGAATTACGTTTGTTTGAGGGGTGGAAATCTGTCCTTCTCTCAGTCTTCAAACTCTGGAAATGAAGCCGTTTCTTCTCTCGTCATATCTCCGCGACGGAGGTAGAAAGAGCAATGAAAATCGCAGTCAAAGTACACCAAAGTCCGCTGATTCACCCAGTACAAGAATTATGCTGCTAGCCCTCCTAGTTTTTGAGTTACACGACGTTTTGTAACTCCAAAAAACGGCGTTTTTCGCCTCTCACCGCGATCTATTTTCTGACTGCCCAAGTATCTGTCTTTCAGACCGCCGCCCCTTTCCAGGTGGCGCAATCAGTAATGACACGGCTCTGCAGCTCAAAGGTCGTGGGTTCAATCCCACCTTGGTCCACGTTTTTTTTTTCACTACAAATTGATACACTATCACAGACCTGTAATTTATATTGCTAATTTATTACAATTCTGCAAAGTTTTATGATTTTAGCAGCTTTTCTAATTTGGACCTCAGATTCCTCTTTAACGCTCCATGGCAGAAACAAGTACACAGCCTGATGAAGCAGACAGAAGCAGTACCTCTGATTGCTGAAATTGAGCAGAACCAGGTTGTTCTGCCTCTTTTCAGCAGAAAGTTTGTGTTTTCACCTCTTATCAGCACAAATGTCAGCCACTTCTGATGTTTTTATCAGAATTTTCAGCTTTTTCACCTTTTTTCAGTTATGTGAGAACCAGTTTGGCTCAATGAGTAGCTGAAAATTTTCAGCCTGTTCTGCTCTTTCAGAAGAATTTCAGCTTTTTCACCTCTTTTCACAACAATTCAGCTTCTTCGCCCCCCCCTGCATATTTTTTCTCATCATATCTCTTGGTGGGACAAGAACTGCTTTGGCTCAGTGAGATGAGCAGCTACTGTGATTGCTTCTTTCCGTCTTTTCAGCAGAAATTCTGCTGATTTACCTCTTTTCAGCGCAATGTTCTTCTTCTTTCCATCTTTTCTGCAGAAATTCTGCTGATTCACCTCTTTTCTGCAAATTTTTCAGCTTTTCACATCTTCTCAGCACAGAACTCAGCAGCTTCTGCTCATTTACCAAAATTGTCAGTTTCTCCATCCTTTGTGTTTGTCGGAACAAGTTTAGTTCAGTGAGATGAGTAGCTTCCTTGAGACCAGAAAGACCAGGTTCAAATCCTGGTCATGGGATTTGAACACCTGTTTTCAGCACAAATCTCAACTTTTTAGCTGTTTTAAGCAGAAACCTGTTTTACGCAGAGAAACTTTTTTAACTAAGTTTCAGCTTTTTCACCCCTTTTCAGCAAAATTTTCAGTTTCCCAGCTTTTTCAGCTATTTTCAGCAAAAACATCTTTTCAGCAGAATTCTGAAAAGAGTTCTGCAGAACACTTTTCAGCAGAAATTCTGCTGATTGAACTCTTTTCAGCAGAATTTTCACCTCTTTTCAGCCCAAATTCTGCTTGTTCACCTCTTCTGCAAAATTTTCAGCCTTTTCACCTCTTATTAGCACAAATCTCAGCTGTTTTCAGGAAAAACTCTTTTAAGCAGAAATTCTGCTGATTCATCTCTTTTCAGCGCAACTTTCTGCTTCTTAAACTCTTTTGAGCAGAAATTCTGCTGATTCATCTCTTTTCAGCGCAAGTTTTTGCTTCTTTACCTCTTTTCAGCAGAAATTCTGCTGATTCACCTCTTTTCTGCAAAATTTTCAGCCTTTTCTCCTCTTACCAGCACAATTCTCAGCAGCTTCTGCTCATTTCAGCAAAATTGTCAGTCTCTCCATCTCTTTCCTTGTGAGAATGAGTTTGAGTAATTGAGAGTGACTTTGGCTTAGTGAGATGAGTAGCTGCCTTGAGACTAAGAGGGCGGGGTTCGAATCCTGCTCAAGGCAACATTTTTTTTTCACCACCATACAACTTTTTGCAACTTCTCATCTTTTTCAGCAGACAGCTTCAGCATTAAGGCATCCACACAGCATTTTCGCAGGAAATGCAAATTTTTCTAGTTAGTGTGAATGCTTGTAAAAGCATTCACAGTATTGTTGTTGTAATCTTTATTAGTGTGAATGCTTGTAAAAGCATTCACAGTATTGTTCTTCTAATCTTTATTATTATTATTTCCTATTCCGTACGTTTTTCGCCGACTATCTCCTTCAAAACCGTTCAACTTAGAAAAACCATTCAAACACCGTTAGATTCCTCTTCTTTTGGAATGGTGTGCTTCTATTTTTCTCATTTTTAACATTTATATTTTTAATTTTATTCAACTTTTTTCAACAAAAATTTCCCATGTATTTCAATGGGGAGACCCTTCAAATCCTCATTCAACTTACTCATTTTCAAACTGTATCTACTTCAACATACGTTGACATAGAGCCACCATTCAAACTTTAAAACGAAGACAAGACATTCAACTATTCAACTTGTATTTATCTTTTCAATATCTGTTATACTTTTTCTTCAGTTCCAGTTTAAGTTTCATGATGTTTTTTCAGCCGTTTCAGAGTTTATAATGGGTGTGTATGGGACGGAATGTTGGGGCTAGAGTGAGACAGCTGAACTGCTAGAGTGAGAGGAGCAAAAAAATTAATCTGAAAATCTTTTTTAAACCTGCTGCTGTGTCCACGGTGTTTGGTCTACAGGTATGATTTTACCCTCAAAACGTAGCCATCGCTGTCCTCTTTCATCCAATGTGTTTACTATTGTACTAGGTGTTATGGTTCTTTCATAAATGTCACCAATGCACAGCCTCCTCCCTCCAACTCCTCCATAGACTCTAATGTTAAAATGGCTCAGAAGGTTCGTTTGAAAACCAGAAGTACAGGCTGTCTTTACACTGTCACCACGTCCATATAATAAACTCCACAAGCATGAAAACTGAGAATTAGGTAGACTGGACATTGCTGTCGCTCACGGTGAAAGAATTTTGTCAATAGGACCTGTACTTTTCATTTGGGAGCAATTTGTTTCGACCTGACTTTTCTGTTCATTTTAAGCAGCAAAAGTGAGGTGCATGTCTGTGCGCGTGTGTATGGAGCCAGTGGGTGCAGTCACTATAGCAACCAGGCTCACACCTGCCTGCCTGCCTAACGAGCTCTCTCTCACTCTGCCAAGATTCATCTTAAACACTTCTCTTTCAACTGCTGCTGTGTCCACAGTGTTTGCTCTACAGCCATCATTTTACCCTCAAAACGAAGCCATCGTTGTTCTCTTTCCAACAGCATGTCTTTCAAAGCTCAGAGATGTAAACCTTTAAAAGTGTGTGGATCCAAGTGGAGGGATTACACTTTAGTCATTCAGTGATTCAAAGAATATGAACTTTTAATATTCATTCAGATGTTTTCTGACTCTAAATTTTCTGTTCTCATTTCTTAGGTTTTCCAAATTTTAATTTAAAAACTTTTCAGCTATTTTCCAACTTCTTCTGTGTGAACATCAGCTTTCAAAAGTTCTGCACTTTTGTTTTCAGGTTAAAAACTCTGTATTTTCCAGCTCATTCAAAATTTTTATTTTTAACTTAAAATTCAGCAATTAATTGATTTCAGTGCATACATTCAGATTCAAGCATTCACACTGCAGTTTCTTCAGAAAATGCACTTTCTAGTTAGTGTGAATGCTTGTAAAAGCATTCACAGTATTGTTCTTCTAATCTTTATTATTATTATTATTTCCTATTCCGTACGTTTTTCGCCGACTATCTCCTTCAAAACCGTTCAACTTAGAAAAACCATTCAAACACCGTTAGATTCCTCTTCTTTTGGAATGGTGTGCTTCTATTTTTCTCATTTTTAACATTTATATTTTTAATTTTATTCAACTTTTTTCAACAAAAATTTCCCATGTATTTCAATGGGGATACCCTTCAAATCCTCATTCAACTTACTCATTTTCAAACTGTATCTACTTCAACATACGTTGACATAGAGCCACCATTCAAACTTTAAAACGAAGACAAGACATTCAACTATTCAACTTGTATTTATCTTTTCAATATCTGTTATACTTTTTCTTCAGTTCCAGTTTAAGTTTCATGATGTTTTTTCAGCCGTTTCAGAGTTTATAATGGGTGTGTATGGGACGGAATGTTGGGGCTAGAGTGAGACAGCTGAACTGCTAGAGTGAGAGGAGCAAAAAAATTAATCTGAAAATCTTTTTTAAAACTGCTGCTGTGTCCACGGTGTTTGCTCTACAGGTATGATTTTACCCTCAAAACGTAGCCATCGCTGTCCTCTTTCATCCAATGTGTTTACTATTGTACTAGGTGTTATGGTTCTTTCATAAATGTCACCAAAGCACAGCCTCCTCCCTCCAACTCCTCCATAGACTCTAATGTTAAAATGGCTCAGAAGGTTCGTTTGAAAATCAGAAGTACAGGCTGTCTTTACACTGTCACCACATCCATATAATAAACTCCACAAGCATGAAAACTGAGAATTAGGTAGACTGGACATTGCTGTCGCTCACGGTGAAAGAATTTTGTCAATAGGACCTGTACTTTTCATTTGGGAGCGATTTGTTTCGACCTGACTTTTCTGTTCATTTTAAGCAGCAAAAGTGAGGCGCATGTCTGTGCGCGTGTGTATGGAGCCAGTGGGTGCAGTCACTATAGCAACCAGGCTCACACCTGCCTGCCTAACGAGCTCTGTCTCTCACTGTGCCAAGATTCATCTTAAACACTTCTCTTTCAACTGCTGCTGTGTCCACAGTGTTTGCTCTACAGCAATCATTTTACCCTCAAAACGAAGCCATCGTTGTTCTCTTTACAACACAGTGTCTTTCAAAGCTCAGAGATGTAAAGTTTTAAAACTGTGTGGATCCAAGTGGAGGGATCACATTCTAGTCATTCAGTGATTCAAAGAATATGAACTTTTAATATTCATATCGATGTTTTCTGACTCTAAATTTTCTGTTCTCATTTCTTAGGTTTTCCAAATTTTAATTTAAAAACTTTTCAGCTATTTTCCAACTTCTTCTCTGTGCTTGTCAGCTTTCAAAAGTTCTGCACTTTTGTTTTCAGGTTAAAAACTCTGTATTTTCCAGCTCATTCAACATTTTTAACTTAAAATTCAGCAATTAATTCATTTCAGTGCATACATTCAGATTCAAGCATTCACACTGCAGTTTCTTCAGAAAATGCACTTTCTAGTTATTATTATTATTATTATTTCCTATTCCGTACGTTTTTCGCCGACTATCTCCTTCAAAACCGTTCAACTTAGAAAAACCATTCAAACACCGTTAGATTCCTCTTCTTTTGGAATGGTGTGCTTCTATTTTTCTCATTTTTAACATTTATATTTTTAATTTTATTCAACTTTTTTCAACAAAAATTTCCCATGTATTTCAATGGGGAGACCCTTCAAATCCTCATTCAACTTACTCATTTTCAAACTGTATCTACTTCAACATACGTTGACATAGAGCCACCATTCAAACTTTAAAACGAAGACAAGACATTCAACTATTCAACTTGTATTTATCTTTTCAATATCTGTTATACTTTTTCTTCAGTTCCAGTTTAAGTTTCATGATGTTTTTTCAGCCATTTCAGAGTTTATAATGGGTGTGTATGGGACGGAATGTTGGGGCTAGAGTGAGACAGCTCAACTGCTAGAGTGAGAGGAGCGAAAAAATTAATCTGAAAATATTTTTAAAACTGCTGCTGTGTCCGCAGCGTTTGCTCTACAGGTATGATTTTACCCTCAAAACGTAGCCATCGCTGTCCTCTTTCATCCAATGTGTTTACTATTGTGCTAAGTGTTATGGTTCTTTCATAAATGTCACCAATGCACAGCCTCCTCCCTCCAACTCCTCCATAGACTCCAATGTTAAAATGGCTCAGAAAGTTCCTTTGAAAATCAGAAGAGCAGGCTGTCTTTACACTGTCACCACGTCCATATAATAAACTCCACAGGCATGAAAACTGAGAATTAAGTAGACTAGACATTGCTGCCGCTCACGGTGAAAGAATTTTGTCAATACGACCTATACTTTTCATTTGGGAGCGATTTGTTTCGGCCTGACTTTTCTGTTCATTTTAAGCAGCAAAAGTGAGGTGCATGTCTGCGTGTGTATGGGGCCATTGGGTGCAGTCACTATAGCAACCAGGCTCACACCTGCCTGCTTAACAAGCTCTCTCTCTCACTGTGCCAAGATTCATTTTAAACACTTCTCTTTCAACTGCTGCTGTGTCCACAGTGTTTGCCCTACAGCCATCATTTTACCCTCAAAACGTCGCCATCGATCTTCTCTTTCCAACAGCATGTCTTTCAAAGCTCAGAAATATAAACTTTTTAAACTGTGTGGATCCAAGTGGAGGGATCACACATTTCAGTCATTCAGTGATTCAAAGAATATGAACTTTTAATATTCATTCAGATGTTTTCTGACTCTAAATTTTCTTTCTCATTACTTAGGTTTTTCTAATTTACATTTAAAACATTTTCAGCTCTTTTCCAACTTCTTCTCTGTGGATTTTAGCTTTTAGCAGTTCAGCACTTTTATTTTCAGGCGAAAATTTCTCTATTTTTCATCTCATTCAGAATTTTTAAGTCAGAATTCAGCAATTAATTTATTTCAGTGAATACATTCAGATTCAAGCATTCACACTGCAGTTTCTTCAGAAAATGCACTTTCTAGTTATTATTATTTCCTATTCCGTACGTTTTTCGCCGACTATCTCCTTCAAAACCGTTCAACTTAGAAAAACCATTCAAACACCGTTAGATTCCTCTTCTTTTGGAATGGTGTGCTTCTATTTTCTCATTTTAACATTTATATTTTTAATTTTATTCAACTTTTTTCAACAAAAATTTCCCATGTATTTCAATGGGGAGACCCTTCAAATCCTCATTCAACTTACTCATTTTCAAACTGTATCTACTTCAACATACGTTGACATAGAGCCACCATTCAAACTTTAAAACGAAGACAAGACATTCAACTATTCAACTTGTATTTATCTTTTCATATCTATTATACTTTTTCTTCAGTTCCAGTTTAAGTTTCATGATGTTTTTTCAGCCGTTTCAGAGTTTATAATGGGTGTGTATGGGACGGAATGTTGGGGCTAGAGTGAGACAGCTGAACTGCTAGAGTGAGAGGAGCAAAAAAATTAATCTTAAAATCTTTTTTAAAACTGCTGCTGTGTCCACGGTGTTTGGTCTACAGGTATGATTTTACCCTCAAAACGTAGCCATCGCTGTCCTCTTTCATCCAATGTGTTTACTATTGTACTAGGTGTTATGGTTCTTTCATAAATGTCACAAATGCACAGCCTCCTCCCTCCAACTCCTCCATAGACTCTAATGTTAAAATGGCTCAGAAGGTTCGTTTGAAAACCAGAAGTACAGGCTGTCTTTACACTGTCACCACGTCCATATAATAAACTCCACAAGCATGAAAACTGAGAATTAGGTAGACTGGACATTGCTGTCGCTCACGGTGAAAGAATTTTGTCAATAGGACCTGTACTTTTCATTTGGGAGCAATTTGTTTCGACCTGACTTTTCTGTTCATTTTAAGCAGCAAAAGTGAGGTGCATGTCTGTGCGCGTGTGTATGGAGCCAGTGGGTGCAGTCACTATAGCAACCAGGCTCACACCTGCCTGCCTGCCTAACGAGCTCTGTCTCTCACTCTGCCAATATTCATCTTAAACACTTCTCTTTCAACTGCTGCTGTGTCCACAGTGTTTGCTCTACAGCCATCATTTTACCCTCAAAACGAAGCCATCGTTGTTCTCTTTCCAACAGCATGTCTTTCAAAGCTCACAGATGTAAACCTTTAAAGTGTGTGGATCCAAGTGGAGGGATTACACTTTAGTCATTCAGTGATTCAAAGAATATGAACTTTTAATATTCATTCAGATGTTTTCTGACTCTAAATTTCTGTTCTCATTTCTTAGGTTTTCCAAATTTTAATTTAAAAACTTTTCAGCTATTTTCCAACTTCTTTGTGTGAACATCAGCTTTCAAAAGTTCTGCACTTTTGTTTTCAGGTTAAAAACTCTGTATTTTCCAGCTCATTCAACATTTTTATTTTTCACTTAAAATTCAGCAATTAATTCATTTCAGTGCATACATTCAGATTCAAGCATTCACACTGCAGTTTCTTCAGAAAATGCACTTTCTAGTTATTATTTCCTATTCCGTACGTTTTTCGCCGACTATCTCCTTCAAAACCGTTCAACTTAGAAAAACCATTCAAACACCGTTAGATTCCTCTTCTTTTGGAATGGTGTGCTTCTTTTTTCTCATTTTAACATTTATATTTTTAATTTATTCAACTTTTTTCAACAAAAATTTCCCATGTATTTCAATGGAGAGACCCTTCAAATTCTCCTTCAACTTACTCATTTTTAAACTGTATCTACTTCCACATACGTTGACATAGAGCCACCATTCAAACTTTAAAACGAAGACAAGACATTCAACTATTCAACTTGTATTTATCTTTTCAATATCTATATACTTTTCTTCAGTTCCAGTTAAAGTTTCATGCTGTTTTTTCAGCCGTTTCAGAGTTTATAATGGGTGTGTATGGGACGGAATGTTGGGCTAGAGTGAGACAGCTCAACTGCTAGAGTGAGAGGAGCAAAAATATTAACTAAAAATCTTTTTTAAAACTGCTGCTGTGTCCACGGTGTTGCTCTACAGGTATGATTTTACCCTCAAAACGTAGCCATCGCTGTCCTCTTTCATCCAATGTGTTTACTATGTACTAGGTGTTATGGTTCTTTCATA